>NC_139965.1:26502567-26755857 GCF_963993115.1 Abramis brama | reverse complement strand
AGAAAGAACGCCACATAAAATAGTGATGAGAAGAGAGTAAAGAATTGAAATGTGAACATCTTCACAGTGAAGCGCTTCTCTGTGGCTGCAAAGGAGCGAGTCTTCTCTACAAATAAACAACAGAGACATTTTAAGTACTTAGCCTGTTTACTGACATAACGGATTTCATGCAAACAATTATTATTATTTAGATTTATTACCCACCAAACTCACACAGTTTGAATGCCACAATTTTGTTGACCTGAAAAGAATGATAGTAATTAGAGAGGTGCTATGTTTTTTAACAAGCAGATGCTTTATGCCCATTAGACAGTTTATCTGTCAGTTCTTACCCGAGTCATAACCTGAATAGTAATGTAGTGTAGCACTGCTCCGGACAACATAGCTATTGTGGAAGCACGCTCGCGCAGAAAGTGCCATTCGCTTTCGGACAACAATATTGCAGTTAAAACACGGCAGATCACCAGAGCATGGGTCAGACCAATGATTACCACCAGCTGAAAACAATGAAGATACAAGTTGTATTATGTTTATAAGTGCATATAAGTCCTTTTAAACAATAACAATATATATATTTACATAGTAAAAATGAATGTGTTTCTCACCACTAATGTGACCAACAGAAGCACCACAATGCTGCGCAGGTAGGAATGTCTGAACTCTTTGGTTTTACATTGAGGGTTATTTACAATCTCCAAAATCAGTTCTTCCTGTGGACAAATAGTCATTCGGCTCCATCAGCAGATGCACATTAAATATGGCATAAGTAATGATCATAAAAAAGTAATGAGTCTACCTCCTCCTCGCACCAGTCAAACACTTTCCACTTTGACACATACAGAGCTCGATGTCTCTTCCACAACTCCAAGAACAGGGTTGCTAGTCAAACAACATAACAGTACCTTAGCATTTGTCAAATGACATAGAAATATGCAATTTGCATTAGCTAAAGGGCAAAAACTCACCCCAAATCGCCATGAACATGGCAAAAGCCACCGTCCCTTCATTGTCAAAAAGTTGGCTCACCTGTTTGTAAGCATTTACTGTTAACACAACTAGTCCAGATGAAACAGAAAAGCACAGGTAGAAAACAGTGTGGCATTCAGCCCTCATTTATTTTGAATATACACTACCAATCAAGTTTCTTTTTTGGAGAAAGTACTTCTTTCGTTCAAAAAGGATATATTACATTAATCAAAAGTAAAAGAAAAGACATTTATAATGTTGAAATAAATGCTGTTCTTTTCCTTTTCAACATTCTATTCATCAAAAAATCCTGAAAAAAAAAGCATGGCGGTTTCCACAAAATATATTTTAAATGTTATATTATATTGTAATAATATTTCACAAAATCATAAGAGACTTCTTTCAAAAACATCAAAAAAAATCTTACCAACCCCAAACTTTTGAACAGTAGTGTATCAAATACAACAATTAAAGGGATACTCCACTTTTTTTGGAAATAGGCTCATTTTACAACTCCCCCAGAGTTAAATAGTTGAGTTTTACCGTTTTCGAAATCCATTCAGCCACAAGACCATTAGCATCTCTCTCAAAAAAATTACCAAAGAGTTTCGACATTTTTCCTATTTAAAACTTGACTCTTCTGTAGTTACATCGTGTACTAAGACCGACAGAAAATGTAAAGTTGCATTTGAAAAATTTTCAGAGAGAGATGCTAATGGTTCTGTCCGATTCAATGATCTATGCTAAGCTATGCTAAAAGTGGTACCGCCAGACCCGGAGATCGGCTGAATGGATTCGAAAACGGTAAAACTCAACTCTTTAACTCTGGGGGAGTTGTAAAATGAGCCTATTTCCAAAAAAAGTGGAGTATCCCTTTAATGGTGTCAAGAAATGCTCAATTATAATCAAAGAGTGACATGTTTATTCACTGACCTTGGCATATGTACAGGTGTCAGACAGGTTCCACACGCTGCATCTTGTGTCACATCTTGGACACATGATAGTGTTGGAGTCACAGACTTCATGACTGTAAGAACACCCAGATACCACGACTTAGAGATAATTGGGAGTCAATTATAATCAGATTATTCTGTCTGCATACGATCTGTAATCTGTCTCTACACTTCAACACTCAGCATTTTTTTGCTGCAAATATACTCACATGAGTGGACTTGTATTGAAGAAGGCAAGGCCGTACAAGAACACAACAACACCAATAATAGCTGCAGGGATAAGCATCCGTGTGTACCAGCCCAGCCACAGGTAATACAGTGCCACTTTCTCCCCAAAATAGTCCCTAAAAATGACCATATGTGAACATAGAGTGATAAAAAAATGATTTTCAAGGAACAGAGAACAATGTAAAACCAGTAGGACTTACTTGACATCAGTGACAGGCTGTTTAAAAAGCTTCAATACTGAAAGCCAGCTTGCCCACTTCTTCTTTAGTTTTTTCTGCTCTTGTTTCTGAAGAGACAAGTCAAAAAAGTTGAATATGACCTTTTACAATGAAAAACCTCAGATATTTATTTAATGATTTCCTTAGCTACAGTCTATAATAAATGAATACTCAAACAAATAAGGGCTTTTACCTCATGCAGACAGAAGATGGACTCAAAAGCACCTTCACACAGCAGCTCGTCAAGGCTCTCTTACAGAGTAAAATAGTGAATAAAGACATTGATAATATTACATAGGCTCAGTCCTGGTCCCTTTCATTATTTCTTTAAAAACATTGAACATGTTATTTACTTCTGAGCCCTTTTAATACATGCATAGGAAAATTTAAACACTTTTAGATTCAATGCAGTTTCATATTACATACATTTTATGTAAAGCTTTTTTGTAGACAAAGTGTTTGAAAGGCTTAAAGATAACAAACTCAAGTTACACTACCGTTAAAAGTTTTGGGGCAAGTAAGAATTATTTTTATTTTTTTTTAATTATACTTTTATTCAGATAGGATGCACTAAATTGGTCAAAAGTGACAGACATTTATTAAACTACAAAAAAATTCTATTTCAAATCTATTTCAAATAAATGCTGTTCTTTTAAAATGAATTTATCAAAGAAACCTGAAAACAATGTATCAGTTTCCACAAAAATATTAAGCAGCACAACTGTTCAGCACTGATTATAAGAATAAATGTTTCTTGAGCACCAGATCATCATATTAGAATGATTTCTGAAGGATCATGTGACACTGAACACTGAAGTAATGATGCTGAAAATGCAGCTTTGCCATTACAGGAATACATTACATTTTTAAAATATATTCAAATAGAAAACAGTCTTTTTAAATTGTAATAATATTTCATTTTAAGGTATTTTTTATTAAATCAATTCAGCCTTGGAGAGCAGAAGAGACTTCTTTCAAAACATCAAAAATTCATTCTGACTCCAAACTTCTGAACTTTTGTAAGTTTTTAGTTTTTAAGGTTTATGAGTCAAGACAACAATGGGAAATAAGATGAAGTGAAAGTGAAAAGGAAAGTAAGTTTACCTCCTGTTCCTATAAATGTATTGTACAAGACGAAGTGGACAATCCTGATTCTATGAAACAAAGGAATAGAAACCCATTACAAAAGCTACGAAAAGACCGTCTTATGTGGCAGATTTCAAATTCAATTTTAAGCAGTGTAGAGGTGCTTTCTGTGACTCTCACCTGGTGCAGAACGACACAGACGATTCACACTTTTGCTCTGCGCTCCAGTTACAGGCGTCAGACACCTTTAGCAAGTACTTGTACTTTGCAAACATCTCCTCAGGTGCACAGATACCGAAGAACACCTTTCCAGCATGTTCAATTCTCTGTTCAAAAGTAATGAGAGCCTTGAGTAAGACAGTCAAATTGAACTGAAAGACACAATACTATGTGTGTGACGGTGACAACATACAGTCACTTTAATGTTCTTCTGTTTCAGTTCGCCAATAAAGGCATCCTGCTTCTTGAAGGTTTGGTCCTCCATGTCCTCCACTTTATCAGCCACCAGGACATAGTCAAATAATCGAGGGACGTATGAGTTATGCTGAATGAAACAAATGCAGAAATAACCAAGACAGAAAGAAACATGCTTGCAGAGCATTTTTCTCTGAATACCAATTAATGATCAGACTGTATTTCTGCTGACTTTTGTGGGATTGTTTTAGTTGAGTGTTTGGGTCTGTGACTGTCACCTGTTTTTTCCAAAAGTTTAGGTCATGCAGGGCAAGAAGTGATGTGAATGTGACATTATGACCATAGTTTGGTAAGATATAACATCGTCATGTGCTTTGCATGTGAAGTCATCATAACTGAACATGTGCTCGGGTAGAAATGTGACTGTGGTGACTGTGGTATTTAAATCCTATTGGTCAACAAATGCACAAAAACATATGTCTGGTCTCTTTTCCTACCTGTGGTGTAAGTAAAGTCTCATTTGCATTGTCCAGCTCATACATAGCCATTTCATCCTGCAATACATAGAAATAACAGAGAACGGTTACACTTTATTTTAAGGTGTCATTGTTACAGTGCAATTATATATTTAAATACTGAGTAATATTAAGCAACTACTGTACATGTACTTGCTATAGGATTAGGGTAGGATTAGGATTTGGTTGAGGGTTAGTTGCATGTAATTATGCCTAATTTACTGTTATTACTATCGTAAGTACATGTAACATATGTAACAAGGACAAAAGTGTTACCCAGAGAACTATAAATAGGTTAAAAAAAAGGTTTACTGACCAATGCACAATTTCTGAATATTAAGTGCATATATTGTAAAAAATTCACCTACTGCCACTGTCATTAATGTATTGAGGACAGCATAAGACTTATCTATGTACTTACAATAAATCAACCCGGTATCACCCTGAGACAGAGGAAAATGTGCATTATGCAAACTGACATTTGTTTATGATGCCAAACCTTATCTCAATTGAAACGCAAATTTCTAACCTGTCTTCATGCAAGCTACTACAGTAATACTTAATGACTAACCTGCTTTATATAAAGCAAACTGATCAAATACAGCAGGATCCAAATATCTTTCGCAAAAGTTTTTCGCTCACATTGTTATGATGATAGTATAATTTGTAATTATACTTTTTAAAAATAAAATAAAAAATAAAAGACTTTTCACCAGTTTTGTCAAGTATAACCGGACTTCAACGGAGCTCGAAAACATGTGCCCATATGAAACCGTGTGTTTTGTAGAAATTAAAGCCAGTTGGATGGGAAATGTTTATTATAGAGATATTCTAGGATGAATTCAGATTGATTGGGACAAAAAAATATCTGAATTTGTATGATAATTTCATGTAGCGTAAAGGCTTTCTTTCCCTTTTTTTTCCCCTAGTCTGATTTTCACTTTGACAGCAGCTACTCCTGCTGGTATGATGGCAGGTCAAGACATGTCTGTTTGATAGAACTACAAGTGTTTGATAAGAGTGTGTGTTTGTGGGTGTCAGAAAGACTGAGGAATCACTAAGAACGTGGATTATTATTCCTCACCTCTGTTTTACTAAATCATTAACTGAAGTCACAGTAATTAAAATATGTTCTTGCTCTAGTCAATGACATATTAAAAAGCAGCACATGACAAATAACCTGTTTAACCATAACATAACCATTATTTTGCTCAGTTTTTGCATACATTTACGTAATATGAACACGTACCTGAACACTTTACTCTACCAAAACAGATTAATCAATAATTAGTCTAAAAAAATCTAATCCCTAATCAAGTTTTTGTATTATGCAAGATCAAATTAAACTGTGTAAACCATGAGTTGTACATTTACATGCTCACAACAGAGTCTTTCTTCTGAAACTTTCACATGAAAGATCTCAACAACAAGATGTTCAGGTCAGGTGAGTGTTCTTCAGAATAGTTTCTGATTGCATTAATCCCTCATAAATAATGCAGTTTAACCAGTCTGAAACAATAATAGACCCATTTGAATAATCCAAATGAGACAGTTATTTATAATTCCCAAGACAAAATCATTCACTAAGGAGAAATAAAATAGTAAATAAAATAGGATGCACCTCCCTACTAAACAGTGTTATGGGATATACTATTACTGTAATTTCCCTCTCTAGGCTATGTTGGATATATTGTTACAGTAATATTGTTAGTGGTGAAAGCGACTGATGTATATGACAGGATGAGTGCAGCACAGAGACTACAGTAGCCTACCAAATATTATATATTTTAAAGGGTATAAACTGCACATTTAATATTACTAAACAGCATAATTATATAACTAAACATCTGTAACTAAATACTCAGAAAACAAAACAGTATTTTCTCTTCACATGAGCTATGTCTCACATCGACCAGATAAATTAATAAACACCTCAAGATCAATCAGACAGACATTGACCTATGCACACACACACACACACACACACTGTAGCCTACCTCTCGATCAGTGAAGAACATTCTCAAATCAAAGTTTTCAAAGCAGCTCAGTTCAGTTCAGGCAGACCGATGTCAGTCTCTCTTCTCTTATCCTCACATAGCCGAAGACCAGCTTTAACTAATGAGAGAAATTCAAACTGACTAGAGACCGATCGAAAGCAGTGTAACCTACACTTCCGCATTTCCCATCTCATATTTAAGACGGTATGATCGTGACTGCTACCTTTACAGGTGAGACAACAGACGTCATCGCTTTCTGTTGAAGGGCGGGGCCGAGGTTTCATTACTCTCAACACCATGCTCTATACACAGATATCAATACTGATAACTTGAGATCGAAACTCACACGTTACTGCAGTGGCAACAGTCATTCGGCTCTGAATATGTTATTAAAGTCATAAAAGGAGTTAGGAGAGTTGGGCACAGTTGTCACTGCACTGCTATTTCTTTTTTACATGCAAATAGGCTACTTGCTGCTTTAACATAGAATCCAGAAGAAAAATAAAAACCTTTGGAATCTTTGGAATATTATTTCATTAAAGAAAAAAATGGGTACAATAAATGATTGCATCTCAGTCAAGAAAATGAAGGCAACACATTAAGACTGTTTTCCTGCTCAGACAGAACATGAGATAAAACCTCCACACACTGCTGTGTGTGTCTCTCCACTGTCAGGTATATTTCTTACTCTTAGATTCATTCTTTGAGCAATTGATGTTATTATTTCTGAATTGGCTTCTAATTGCTTAATTGGCATGATACATTTTTACCTGACGAATAAAATGTTATGTTTGATTTATTCTGTATTCTTCTGAAAACATTGAGTATATTATGGAGTCTGGTGAAGGTCAAACTAAAGGCTCATGAATAAATGTAACATTAGGCACGTCATCCGAGACCTTTTGATTTCTATCGATCACTGACTTAGCAAGTTGTACGGAAGTGGATAAATAAACTACACTTTTTGTATGAGTAAGCAGTATGCAACCATCTAAAGGTAATAGCTAACCCTGCACCATCTGACTAAGATCAGACTGGTGAGTTTGTGTTCGTAAAGTTCCACGTAACCAGGCCGGCGTGCGACTCCATGTGACATTGGGTTCCTAATGAATGAATAATTGAAAGTGTGGGATACCCAGAATAAGTATCTAAATTAAAGTATCTCATTAATAATCTAAATGAATAAATAACCAATATTTATGATTTGTTCCTAATTAGAAACATTCTAAATTTAATAATCATTTGAAATTGGAGTCAGATTAAGCAAGGAGCTTAAGTAAATTGTTTTATTAAATTCTAATAATTAAGTGAACTTCCCAGAAGCACTGAAAAGACCAACAAACATTATAACTTCGCCCACGCCAGTCGATTCCGTCGTTGGGCCGGCAAAATTGTTTGCATGAAAATGCTAAATAACTACAAAACACAGGGATTGCATTCACAAAAAGTATTTTTAATCCAATTAAATACTTTTTAACCAAGTATAACTACTAAGAATTATTCAGACTATATAAATTTCAATGACGTTTCTAGACCCGCAAATTATACTTTTGCAATACCTTGATTTTTCCAGGTTTACCAGGACCATAAGGTCATTAAAAAACACTAAGGAGAAAGTTGGTGAAGTTGGTGAAACCACCAAACATTTGGTTTCTCTGAAAATACCTGGATATCATTCTTAAGACTTTAAACTGTAATAATTTCCTAAAACACACATGCTCTACAGAGGAGGGCAAAAACAAGAATGGTGTACAGTGGGATTCGGCTGAAAGCAGATGTCCTCAAAGTCCATGGTTCGTCTAGCCTTGTGCTGCATTACCAGAAGTGGGATTAATCTCCTCATTTGCATTGTTCATCATCAATCACATGACCATGCAAAACATTGAGCAAACACTTCCACCAACATTAAGACAAAGCACACTTATTTAATGTGATCTCAAAGTACACAACAGAGTCAAATTTATTCATGAAAAGTGGTCATAAATATGACCACAGAATAATTGTATACACACTAAACCACTGATACCACTGCATACAGGTTATCAATCTATAGATGTGGGTAATTTTTATGCTATCCTTTGAGAAATAGCCTGTACAGTATGACAGCAAGAGCTTTTCATGGATTATACAGCCTAAACCAAGATAATTGGATAGTCAAACCACTTTATACAAAACAACGTTAAGTCTGAAGTACATAAACATTAAAACAGTAGTTTTAAATATTTAGGTTCAAAGTGCTCACTCTGTGCCACCTTCATCATCTTCCAGTGTTTTACGGAAGTGTTTGCGATTTACTTTCTTGGCACTGTTGAAGACAGCGCTGGACACCATTTTGTCTTCTTCCTCTTTCTCAGACCCCCACTTCCTTTTTTTCTCTTTATTGCCCCATGAAATGTGATGATCATCCAAGTGTTGAAGGCCAACTGCTTCCTTCTTAGCATGGTCAAGTTTGCTCCCACTTTGATCTTTGCTTTTGGGTTTAGTGAACACGATCTTATTATCACTGCTGCTGCTGTGATCCTGGTTGAAAGTTGGAGTGAAAGTCTCCAGTGTGGCTTTTTGAGACCTCCGGCTGTCTTGAAGCTCCTGAATGTACTCATGAGCGACCTGACTATTCTTTCTATCACTGGTTTCAGCAATATCTTCGAGACTGTATCGGGTCCAGCGCTCAGGGTTTGCTAGGTAGTCTGGGAGTTTTTTACCTGCAGGAGGTTGTTTTTTGGTTGCCTCTTGGCCAACACCACACTTCCTTTGAGCTGCCTGTGGAGGTGACGGTGGAGCAGGACGGGCAAACATGCCATCAAGAATGTTGTCTTCACCTAGATCCTTAGATGTGAGCTTTGCTGCACTATCCAACTGTGCAAAGATGTCCTTGCTCCGATCACAGAAACCAGAGCTCCCACCTATCAGTCTGAAGGTGGGATTTTCTTGAGGAACAGACTTCACATGCTGCTGAGTCTCACCTTCATCCTCTGAGGATGATGACAAGTCCTCAACCTTTCTGCCGAAATGCTCTGTGGGTTCATCAGAGTCAGAGTCGCTCAGGGAGAGATCATCTGGAAGTTCAATCATATCTCTATTAGAAAGACTGTTGGGAGCATCCTTTTCTTTGCAGTTTGGGTCACTCATTGTGCTACTACTGCTCCGAGGTTAGGTCAAGAGATACGATTAGAAGCTGGATATTTACGCTGAGATGCTGTGTGAAAGATCTAAAGAAGAAAGAAATACTTGTATTAGTAATGCACAAACACAGACAGTTTATTCAAAGAGTAGCATATAAAGTAAAAAGTTAAGGCACTGACTGCACATAACACTAGTGCTAATAAACTTCATAGAATGGTGATCTTGAACTTTATTTTTTGACAAACTCATAACAAACCAACTGACATGAACTATAGAGAGAAAAGAAAAGATGAGGAACTACTCGCTCACCAAAAGGCTCTTGAGGCACCTATAGGAACCAGAATGAGAAACAAGCAATGAGATCTTCACTCAGTAAACATACAATTACATAACAGCATTATACAGTGATCTAATAATACTTAAGGACAAGTATTTAAATACATTATTTATATTAAAATCCATATTTATTCATTTATTTTACAGATCTTGTAATGTTGTTGTTCTTTATGCGCGTGTTACATAATCCCACTAATCTGAAGAAAGTAAAAAAATATATACAGCTGGAACAATGCTTGGGTGCATGGAGGTATCTTACTGCGGTTGAAGACTCACAGGTACTGCGAGCTGGTCAGTTCAGCTAAAATTGTCGATTCCAGAGTATTGATCAAAGTTATGGCCATAGCGTTTAGTCTGAAGGTTGTCCTCTTCTTACGGTGTAAACTTGAATTAAACAAAATCAGCATCAGCATATATGTATGTATGCTTATTAAATCAAGAAGAAGAAATTTGCACAACTACAGGCATTTAAAACAAATCATGACGTGAATGTAATGTCAGTGAGCATTATCTTCTGTTGACACGTTAAGCCAGCTAACGCAGCTATCCCGCCTAGCTGTGATGATAAACGTGATCAAAATATCTCAAATGCCCTCAGAACCTGCAACATTTACGGTAACATGCTGGTTGAAATATAACAACCATAATTTGAAAGTTACTTAGTTATTTGACACGCATCTAGTTGTCCACATAAGCAGTAGCATACCTTTAGCTGCAGTGAGTGCCCATAATCAACGAAGAGATGCTTTGTGGGTAATGTAGTTTATCTGTTAGAATGAAAACAACAGCTGCGTTCTAGTTCTCACATGGTCAGTGTTCACAGCTCCCTACATGCATAGCAAGGGGTGTATGAATATAATATATTATAATTTAAAAAATGTTTCAGTTCATAGTGTTACGTTCAAATATCTGTGAGTTTATATAAGATTTTATATTTATATATATTTTAATTAATAACTTAATAATAATTAGTCATACTTGAAACCACTAAATTTAGTGATAAATTCATTTTGTAATGTTTAATTTCACACTAATATGTCTCAGATTTACAAAAAAATGGCTAACGTTACTCCGTTTGCCCTGCTCGCTTCCTAAGATTTAGGTGCGCCACGCCATTGTCGTATTTACCGTAACCGTAACTATTCTGATTTGTAAAAAGCATTTACGTGATCGTAGAATTCATAATTACAATTTCTGAGAGCTACGACTTGTACCACGTGACCGCGGTACCATGCGACCAGACCACTGCAGATTTAGTGCAAGAGAAAGTATCCGAATCCGAGGACGTGAACAGCTCCAAGTACACAGTCATCTCTTATTTCCGGTAATTACGACATAGCGTGAACGCAAATACCTTTGAAGTCCACTTCAGGGCACTATACGGAGGATTGGGACACCTCTTGTTTGTCTGTCCAATAACCAGCAGAGGGCGCAAATGCTGTAAGATTTAGAAGCACGTGCGATCTGACCCAGTGTACTTTAATTAAAAAATGATTGAGGTAATGGATATATGAATAGCATATAAGACGCACAATGCCCTTAACAGTGCAGGACATAAATGCTAAATAGAGATGTATACTTTTACAGATTAATCTTGTATTCAATAGAAAAAAAATTGAAATATGACTGAACACATGTAATAAATAACACAGTAATAAAGAACGTGACATTATAGAGACCCCGTAAATAATACTTTTCAGTATTTTTATGTCAGTCAGTATGCCGACGGAAAGCCACTCCCCTTTAAGACATCATCATCATCATCATCATCACATCTCCAGTCCTCAGCTCGCCGCTGCTTGCTGTTAGTTATTGATGTTATGGAGAAGAAAGCGAGCGAGGGATTCACAGCTTAGCCACTACATTCTCCCAACTAACATATTAAAGCTTGAAAGTGGAAATCTCCTTCGGCACCTTTAGGCCAGAAAGGCAGACTGAACTGACGGATTTTTTTTATTGTCCCGTGGGAGAAAAGAAACGCACGAACTTAACATGAAGAGAATCACGGGGAAGACGAAAGAAGCTACTTTAATAGAAATGTCCAACACTCTGGATTCTCAGATTGAAGGTAAGAACTGCTACAACAGTTATGTAAACCTTACATGCAGTGTTCAAAATCGTAATGAGAAGGTCAGTCTGGGAGTTGTCATCGTAAATGAAAATATAAATGAATGTGACGCTGAATTAAATCAGCTGACAGGATCACTTCAAAGACAAAGAACAATGAAAAAAAGAAAATGCAACATGTTCACCAGGTCAGGTCCCTTTAACAAAATAAAAACGTATAACAGTACATGTATTCAAATAAGCGGCGTTGAACTTAAATTAAAATAGGCTTAAGTTCCTGAAATGGCAAAGGTATGGAAAAGTTGCGGTCTACACCCAAAGACGGGCAGTACTACCTGGTACCGTGCTGTATCCTGCATTACAAACGCGTGTTTTTGACATGGTTTGAATCCACAAAAATAGCCCTGCTGTGAGCATACGTAGGCTACGTGACCTAAGTTACGGATTTTGAAAAACAACATAGAAACGTGATATTTATTTCTACGCATCATTGTATGAATGGTAGTTTTAAAAGCAGTTTGAACCAGCTCTTTCATTAGCTTTCACGTTACTCCGTCTTGCCACATGGCTTGGCCTCAGTCCCATAACTTGGGAATCAAACAGTCCTTATGTTGAATCAGTTAAATGTCTGCTGTCATTGTTAATTCAGTTCCCCTGCACACAGGACATTTTTAGATTAAAAAACATCAGGCTCCTCCTCTAAGAATGTGGTAAAGAAAGAAGTGGAGTGAATGGTCTTTGTATTCGTGGAGTATTGATGAATAGTGAAGTATATTAATTCCTCGATTTTGTAGTAACCAAATGAGAAAAATCATAATACCCAATGAATAGGCTTTACCATAGAGGACCTTAGGGGCCCCCTTTGACACGGGACCTAGGTAGGAAAATGTTCCTGGTTTTCCCCCTCTGACAACTAAATATGTGGTATTATCTAAACAGAATATCCTGCGCTGATTTTTTAGCTCAGGGATGTGACAGATGTGTCATGCAGCAGTGTTGTTTGATCCCACATTTGATATTACTCGGCTTGTTTTTTAATAATGTAAAATGAATAATTGAGCCATGCTGAGCTGAGCTGAAATGAATCAGTACTGGGTCTGATGTGGCTCACAGGTTGAGTAAAAGCTGCTAATGCATTAAGGCTAAGAGACTTATTAAGTGTGAGGTGTGTAGGTGTACGTTTATGTCCACGGCTTGTGTTCACATTGGTGTGTGGGTTTGTTTGCCCAAGTGACTTATTATTATTATTATTATTAATAATATTATTATTTATTACTCTGTGTCATGAGTGTGTGTTTTGTAAGAGGGAGTGGTTGAGAGGAATGAGAAAATGTAGAATATAAGGGAAATGTATAGGCTATATTTCAGGGGAACCCCAGCCTAATCTCTCTGTTCCCTCCAGCTTTGGATTTCACTGCAACTATTTAATCCATGTACTGATCATAGGTGATTCACTGGATAGTAATATGATTATGCTTCTCGACCAGGACTGTGGCAGTGTCATGGCTCACACTGTTAAGTCTGCAATGTGTGATTAAAAAACAGAGGGATTTACAGTGACTCTGAACTTTGTGTCTATATATATCTTACTTGCACTGTATTTCATTAACATACGAAAATATTTTGCACTGAAATGCATTGTTAATTATTTTTATATATTAAATTATTTTTATATTGGCCAGATGCTTAGCGGCAACAAGTGCACTACAAGATTTACGAGTTTAATATACTTTTCATTCATAGGTGCCTACTTAACAGCAAAATTAAGAAGTGCAGCAGAGTTTGAGAGGATTTATTGCTTAAGTAGCTCTAAAACAGAGAATCAACCCAGGGCCAGAACCCACAGCTAATGGCCAGCTCATTAAATCTGCATAGCATAACTTTAATATCACACAGTTTTTCATTTTAGCTATAAAACTTCCTGTTGCTGCAGTAATTGAAGCCTGGTAATATATTGCTTCTTATCATCATCATCTTAATTACTGCAATAGCAATATAGTTTCATCCATGACTGGGCATCAGTTTAATTGTGTTTAGTGTTAGATAGCTTGTTTAAAATGGTCTTTTATATAAATTAAACTTCTTAGATATGCTAAAATATTTAAATCCAATTACTTTTTTGTAAACATTGAGTTGGACCAGGTCAATCAATCGCAAGTGGTCCAAATAGAGGTTAGGCTACTTGATCATTTTTTTTATTTTTCTAATTTTGTTTGCATGACTATCTCTGTTTTATTTTAGTATTGCAATTGTGTTTTACTTGGTTTAATCACAGCAGCCTTCTTTATGTCATGGCCCACAACAAATTTTGGTTATACAGATGTTTACGGAAACCTCAGTATTCCCAACCAAATGGCAAAATAAATAAATAAATGAAAATAAATGCTACTAATAAGAATATATCGTCGCTCTCAGGTGGAAACCACGTATCTTTATATTTTGTCATTTTTGTTTTATTTTAAGCTTTACCAAAGACTTTACAGAAAGACGGTGCACTCGTATTACTATGAATTGGAGAAAGTGCAACGCGCAATATGGTGGAATAAGTCCCGCCTTCTGAAGAAAAGAACCAATCGACAATTGGTAACATCATTGCTGTTCTGAGACGTGCACTTAGGACTGTGTATGCGCATTAGCTTGGTCCAGCAGTTTTTTTGTCATGATTTGAGCGTTTAGAAACAATTTATGAGACAGTTGTTGTCAGATTACATTGGTGATTTCAGTGTGAAATTTATTTAATCATAAGTTTGACAAACAGGAGAATTTGATGTTTCCCCATTCAAAGAGATGGAAGCTGTACTTGCCTGACTGAAATAGCTGCCTGAGAGGCGTTTCAAAGATGGCCGCCGAGTAAAATTACTTCAAAGTCTTAAAGGGACTTTGGTTTTTACAAAGATTTAACCAATGAAAAGGATTTAAAATAGCTTGTGACTAAATCTCGTAACATTATCGTATCCTCAAACTGTCGGTCAAACCTCATAACCCCACCTGCCTCTATTGTAAATTATTCGCACACAGTTTGGATATCTTTGCTTGTTTGCAATGCAAAGGTAAATAAAGAACTGATGTTTGATTAAGTACAACGTTTTCTTTACTCAAGAAACACTATGTCTATAAAGGCTTTTTTTGTATTTGAGAAGAGTCTTAGTATTGTATTTGCCGTCTAGTTGTAGCCAATTAATATAGCTATACTGTTTTAAATATCCTGTGCATAGTGCTTCATCTTTTATATAATGAGATTTTGTCCAAATGTCCAAATCTTCAACAACAAGAAAAACTGAGTGCCCATATAACTGCAATAAACCTAATAACCTGTAAGTTGATGAAAACGTAATGCAATGCACTCACTGCCTCAGATGCGTTCCAGTGACGGACAAAAGGCATATCTCTGTAATTCGCTGGTAAAAAAAAATCGTAACTCCGTTTGAGCTTGATCTTCATAAAATGTTAATATTATAATAATGTCATATGCACTTGTCTGACTATATATAAAGCCACAATACCATCCACAAAGTTTCCGTCCGACAGCGACAATTTTTAAACTGTTGTTTTGTCATCATCACCAACAACAACATCATAGCTACCCATATGACCTTATTTGGGTTCATACCTGACTTAAGCTAAAGTTTGACATGCAAGTACTGCTTTTAATATAATTGCCTATCCAGTTATGCCATTTGAAGCAATGCATGTTTGTGCAATTTTGTTATTTTAGTGCTTAGAGGTGTGCCATGGGATTTTTTTCTTATCAAACGTTTGGGAAACACTGCTCTAGAGCAAAATTCATTTAGCATATTCTTGTCCCTTAGACTTAGAATTTAAGTCCAAATTTAATGATCACGATATCTCAAAGTTCCACTTTTAGGTATTCGAGTCTCAACCCTAAATTGGGCCTTCGTACTCTGTAACCAGTGGAATGTTAAACTCATAATTAGGGCTGCACAATTAATTGTTGCTTTTTCAAATGCACATTATAAGTGACTCAAACTCACAGTGCTTTCAGATGGAGCAGCATTTACACAGCCGTACATCAACGACAAGCTGCGCATAAAAAAATAATCGCAGCCTTTGCGATTTTAAAATCGCGATAAGCCCTCTATTTAAGTGAGATTTCATGTAAATTGCGATTAATCGTGCAGCCCTACTCATCATTTTTACAGCAGAATGCACACATTACAATTGTTAATAATCCAACTGGATCATAGAAATGCCATTATTAAAAGATTATTTTGAAGTTTACCATCTGAGCTCTCATCGTCAGAAAGTACTTTAGTCAGTGCAAAGTGTTGTTATTTCTGTACTGTGGAAAGACTTTTATTTACTCTTTCTTTTCCAAGTGATTGTATGATAAACTGTATAGTGTCTGACAGTGTGAATGGTGCCGTCTCTTCAGAGTTTATCAGTGCATTGTCACGCTGGACTGTCACACAAAAGAATGAGTCTCTTATCAGGGCAGACCTCATGGTATCCTCTTATGACAATGCGACATAGACACCCGGTGGACCCTGAATAATTTTCCGCACCCTCCCTGCCACACTGTGCCTGCTGTGTTTGTATGTGTGTGCATGAATGTGTTCTCTTGATCTGTCATGTAAAGTAATAAAGATATTAATTTAGTTACAGAGTTACTCTACTAAAATGTTTTATTATTCATTATTTGGTAACCTGGTGAAAGAAAGTGAGAGTTGTTGCTATAGCAACAGGCAGTTTAATTTATTTTTTTCTTTGATAGCCATACTGTATGAACAAGTAGTTGACCCAGTAAAAGTCATAAATAAACTCTAAAAGGGATCACTCTATTTTTAGTATATATACAGTATATGTATGATCATGGCCCTTGAGCATCAACAGAGTGATAAGAAACATTTTATTTTTTATTTTTAAGCGAGATAATGGGCTATTCTTCATCAATTCGGAGAACTGTATGAAGATTTATGCATTTGTTTTGTGTACGTGACTCAAAAGTTGTTTGTATACATCTAATTTGAATTATGAATATTATCTGTACATCTATAAACAGTCCTTCTCCTGACCTCACAGTATAGTCATTGTTTCCTTCGCTATTTAAGAGTAAGACTTCCCAATTCCCAAAGAGATCCCCAATTACTTACTGAGACACCATTGCATCCTGTTGATAAAGATACAGTTTCTGTGTTATTGTGCAGCTTTTTCAAAGACTTTGCCATGGACACAAAATGTGGTTGTGAAATGTGGTTTAGTTGCTGCTAATGTGAAATAGCTATTCCGTGAATGTTCTCTGACCTGAATCTATGCCGTTTCCTGACACACTTTTCCTGTTGGGAGTTATGTTTTGCCATGCATTAAGATGCAATGGTGTAAGCTTGATTCATTCATCCGATGAATTCAGTTCACTTTATATTCCTTTTACAGCTAGTCATTGGAATTGTGAATATATTTTCAGCCCATCTGCTGAACAAGCTGAGCCCATCCCTGCTGAACAGTAAATGTATGCTTTAGCACACAGATTCAGTTAAACTGTTGATTTGTTTACTAGGAAATTACTGTGGGGGCCACGGGTTTGTATTCAGACTGGTTTTATCAACACTACTGCTGCTTTTTCCCTCTCTGCTTCAAAGTATTACACAAAGGTGCCATTATCAAAGCCTTTTTTTCCCAGTAGGCCTAATCATCACTCATAATAACACGATCAGAGGAAGCCTACGAGACTACACCTGTTGGCTCTGCTCAGAGCAAATATTGGCCTTCTCATAGAATGGAAACGATAGAGACATTTATACAGGGGTGCACATCACTTTTTTTGGTCTGGTTCTCAAGGGAGCACCTGGAGAGGCTGCTTCGTACTCACACTTTAAGTTGTCGTCATCACTTTCCTCCTGACTGCTTTCCTCACTGTCTTCTTTTCTCTCAAACATGGTAGATGATGATGATGATGTTTTTATTTTATTTTTATTAACATTAATGACACAGACAACAGCTGGAATATTAGGCTGCTGTCACTTTAAGACTGAATGCATGGACCAAATATACTGCCACACATCTGGTTTCTTTCTCAACTGTTCACTTATGACAAAACCGAGAGAATACTTGCAGAGACGGCTATTTTGCCATAAGCGCAAGTAAACATGAAAGAGGAATCAATTCGGTGTTCAAACACTGTCTGAAATATTTGAATGTGTAAATTGGCAAGACAAAACATGTCCAAATGATAAACTTTCACTCTATGATGGTTAAACTTAGTAGTTAATCTGTGAATCATATGCGTACTGAACCATGGAGTCTGGTCCGTATGGATCACGGACAATTGCGATCCGTTTCACCCCTTATAATTAATGAACACACTTACCATCATGATTGCCAGAGAACAAGTAAACCAAGTAAACTTTACCAAGTAAACGTGTCCCTGTCCCCAAAAATGTTGGTACTCAAAAGCGCTTCCCTCCATGTTTTCTGCTGCGATTCGTTTCTTTTTACCACGCATGTGCACCAGTTATGTGCACCCCTGCCTTTATACCTATTTACAAATGCAGTTTTTTGTGATTTTTAGCAATGGTTTGAAATGTTAGCCCACACATGTATTAATTTCCCCCTAAAGGAAATGCATATAGAAAGAGTTGCTTGTGTGGATTTAAAATTCAATTTCCATCTTTACACCCCTAACCGTCTCTTGGGTTAAGATGGCTGTGCCGTTCTGACGGGCTTCCGGAGGACCTTTCAGGCAGGTACGGACAGAGCTACGTGTGCCGCTTGTCTGTCCGTCCCCCGCTCTGCCATCTTCTCATCCTCTTTTTTTGCTTCCTATTCGTTTCCTGTCATTATCATTTTATTATGCTTCATCAGCATCTCAGAAACCATATTGTGACAAGTGTGCTTGTCTGTGGAACCACATATTTGGAGATGTAGGCTAAACTTTGCTCCAAATGCTAAAGATGTTTTAAAAAATGTTGACGTCTTTGTCTGTTTTTTCATTCTGTTGGCCTTGTCAACTTGTTAAGGTTCATGCCACTGCTTTAAGGCTGGATATGAGTGTGTGTTTAAAGCTTTTTTTGTCAGAATTGCACGAAAGTTTTAGCTTGAATGTGTGAGAGACGTGTTTGATGACTGAAGTGTTGTGCTTTTGTTGTTGATAGGAGTGTTGTTCCGAAAGAATGAAGGCAGCACAACTGAAAATCCAAAATTTAATAAGGCAGAATCAAATTAACAGAACAACCAGTCTGAGACTGTAATCTAATCTGTCCATGGTGGGACATATTTACTTGCATATTTAACTATCTGTAATCTGATTGAGTGGTGATTTAGTGCTCATTGATTTAGTGATTGATTTAGTGATATCATGCACTAGCCAGGAATTATGTGTTGTGTGTATCCTGTTACAAAACACTACGTGTTACACTATGCCTGACTGTTCCCCACAGGAAGTGCTTCTCTCCCACAAAGTTGGCTGCTCAGCATTTAAAGGCACACTGTGAAACTTTTCAACCTTCATAATATATTTCCAAGACCCTTGTGATGGTACATCGACTTACAATAGGTTCAATGACATGTCTGCCATAGCCTGACGGGGTCTGTATCGCTTTTACTGGCACTATGTAACTTCGGGGTTCGGGTAGTAACCCAAGCACAAAAAGAACTACAAAATTCGACTGCTTTACGGCATACGTCACTTCCCCCACCACTTCCTCAAATTTGGACGTGAGAGGCCAACCAGCGTTTGTTTTCAGCTTTCGTGCGTATGTTTTTGTCATGGGGCTGTTTACACCTGTCCACTTCATGCGTTTTCTCAGATGGGATAGCTATCTGATCGTGAAAAGACCAGGTGTAAATGCCCTCCGAAACGCATTCAAGACGGATTTGAATCCGATCGCTCAAACCACTTCAGGAGGAGGTCTGAGACGCATTCCAGACGAAACTGGACAAGTGTAAATGCATCTGGTTGTTGAAACCACATGTAAATTGTACTCCTCTCAAAAATGCTAAAAATAAAAACGTGAGAGAGCGTGTTATAGGCTATATGTTATAGACAGATATGACGACGCTACTGGAACACGCATCACCGCAGATGAGCAACTGAGCATATTCATCAAGAGAACGTGCAAACTATCGCAAATCAAAGTGAAAGTAAGTCGCAGACGCTTAACACACAATCATCATCATTAAAAGTAAAGAAATGAAATGATCTTACCAGGGCTGTTACTGCTCTCTCTTATTGCGGTCTTTGATTTTGAAATTTTAGCTGATGATCAATAAAATGCTGTTCATATCTTTTGCTTTCGGTGACGTGCACTCCATTAAATCTGCATACAGCGCGGGGATTGAAGATCGGATTTAAATCCGTTTCGCAAAAACACATTTATGTGACCAGGTGTAAATGGAATTGTTTTGATAAATCAGATAGCTATCCGATCTGAGAAAACGCATGAAGTGGCCAGTAAATAAATCTCTTATTTGTAAACTTGTTTGCATTCTATGTTGTATGTTGTTGCGCTTGCTTGTAGTATGTTTTTTTTATATGCTGTTCATTCATTTATTGCTGATAATTAGACCAGTCCAATAATTTCCACATATGTCTAGCTAGCTTTCGATTATCAGAGCTGTTAACAGACTTGCTAAAAAAACACTCGTTTCTCTTACGTGTTTTTTGCGTTATGTTTTATAGCTTGCCTCACGAACTAGTTTGCCAGCTGAACTCAGGTGTTGTAAGGTGTATTTATCACGTAGTCCTGAGGGATATCAGACGACGCTGTTGACGTTGATTCTTGCGATTATCATGAGAACAGTTTTTAATATCTCACATAATTATCAGGACATAAATAAGCCTAACGTAGAGGTTGTAAATAGTGTAAACGAGTACAATTTGCAAACTATTATGATAAATTGCAATAATCATGTCTTCGGATCTGTGCCTATTCCATGCCCGATGCAGGTACCGGTGTACAGGGTGGGAGGTGGGGGGGTGGAGGGGTATTTACGACAGTGCAAGTATTCCATAGCGACTCTAGGGGTCGCTGTTTGACAAAAACACAATTCCTTCACAGTGTGCCTTTAAGTCATTGGCTGACTAACCAATGGAATTTCTGCCAAAGTATGTGGGGGAGAGTGCGCAAAAGGGCCGCAAAGATAAAAAGCACACGACTGTAAACCTTTTTTGTTAAAATGATGTGCTACGTGACATTCACTTTAGCAGCTATGAACACTGAACACTGAATTTGTTTAAGTTGGAGCTGCTCTTCTGAAAAGGAAAAATAAATAAAATATTCTGAAAATGTAATGTCTCTTCAAACATAGTGGAATGATTGTCATTTAAATACCACTAGTATGCAGTTTACATTAAAGGTGCAGTAAGCGATTTCTGAACACTGTTGATATTTGAAATTAGCCCAAACAAACAATTCCCTTCTTTGCTCCGCCCCCAGACATGCAGTGGATGTCACTATCATAGCAGAAGCGAAGCAAAATAAAGCTTCGCAAATAATAAATCAAAAATGATGAACGAACGACTGACAAGGAAGAACAAAATATGAACATACAGTACACAAGAGTTAATATTAGAAAAGCGTTCCAGTGCTGGAGAGACTTAAAGGGATACTTCAGGATTTAGCATTAAGCTTTGTATTAGTAGAAAACCTGTAGTATTTTCAAATTACCGTGCTTTCCACCCTCATATCCCCCTGAGACGAGAGATTTATGTATTTTTTTTGTCTGGAAAAAATCCTCCGATGACGCAAAAATCTTAATTTTGCATCATTGGAGGATTTTTTGGCCAGAGGCTAAAGACTACAGCCAGTAGTAGGGGCTGTCCCGCATGTTTTCAACCCGCCCATAGAGGGTGGGATCGCACTCACAGAATGTACACGTAGTGTCAGCCATCTTTTTTTGGAAGCTAAGCTAGCAGGCTCTTGTTCTGTGGAGAAAGCTGAGTAGAGGGGTTACCATCCATGTCCGGGATTCGGCTTTTGCTTTCTCTGCAGTCGCGATTCATTGTTTACATGCACACCTTTTGTTTCAATCTAACTGAATTCATTCCGATTGGTGAATCTGAATGTAGTGTTTACATGAATGCTAAACAAGTTGCGTTCGGTTGATGTGCGTTTTAACATTGCTAAGAAAATTCCCGCTCCTCCGTGAGAGATACGAGACCGGTGCGTCTCGCTCATCAGTAATCACGCCACCGGCGTCGCGTCGTTCTCCCACGCCCCTCAGCCTCGTCCTGCTCGCCACAGTAAACATAATGAATGGCGACTGTAGAACACAAAACCCGGACATTTTGGGCGATCTCATGGAGACTCACTAGTAGCCTAGCCTGTGCTCTCTTACCGGTAGGCCTGGCTTGGGAGTGGTCTCCTAGGGCAGTGAAGCAAGTGCATTCTGGGAGTTGTTGTCTTTCATCCAAAAATACATTTTCTGGCTTTTCTCAGTCTAGAAAGCTCCAAATTCAAAAATAATTTCACATTTCTTCTACATAAGTGACCCATTTTAAATACACATTCATCTTTCCAGAGGTGAAGTATCCCTTTAAGCAGAAAGGCCTGAAACAGATGCTGAGGATGTGTTGTTTCTGTTCCATATGTCTGGAGCTGGTGTACTACTGGCGACAAACAATAACACTCAAAACCAGTGTTACTCACGTATGGAGCAGAAACAACATCTGTTTTCAGGCCTTCCCGCTTAAGTCTCTGCTGCACTGGAATGCTGTTCTAATATTAACTTCCTAAAACTCTAACCCTTCTTTTTCCAGTGATATTCTTTTGACCTTTTTTCTTTTGTAATGTCTCTCAGCCATCTCTCTTTCAACAGTCTTCAAATCTCACTCCCTCTCCTTCTCTCATCATGGGTGGACACCAGTGGGGATTTCTTTAAGACTGCAAGGGAAGCTCGGCTTCCCCTATAATGTCAAAAAATTAATGGTCAAATATGTACTATTGTGTTAACATTTTATTGACTAAAAATGCGTTAGAAAACGCTCACACAATCAGTTACATATATCAGGTCGGCTGACTCGATTTCCTTCTCATACATTCCCGTAGCGTCACAGTGCATTTCCCTGTTGAAGCCCAGCGTCCATTGACTTCAATGGGGCTGCTTTGAACAGTTTTTTTCAGTGCTTCGAAACTAGACGGTCATTGGATAAATGCTGTGATTATATCCCGCTCACGGACGCTCAGCGTCTCTGGGGGTGAATGAGGAGTGGGCTGGCCTGGACTCCGGGCTTCTGCGTGATGATTGGAGGGTCTGTCGAAAGGCTGCATCTCCTTTTGATTGACAGCGATTTCATACAATAAAAAGTCGCTGATCCTGAAGCTATTCGAGCTCAGTCCCATCGCAGATTTTTCAAGTGTAGTAGAAACACAAACTGCTGCAACCTATTTATTGGTATTTGCTTGTCGAAATTGCTAGCCAATTTTCACAATACATTTCACACAATTATACATTTATACCTTTATTATATTATTACTTATTGTATTTTTTATATTATTATTAGTAATAATTAAAAAATTTTTGTTAAAATAATTAAAAATATATATTATTAGTAGTAGTATTATTATACTTTATTATATTATTATTTATACCTTTATTATATTATTACATTTATACAATTATATTTAACTCTGCTGGCCATTGAGAGAACACTGGTCAAGTCACTGGAAAAGACGCCTAGTTGGTACGACACAGAGCATTTTCTTGAAAAGGAACGTAGAATTTACGTATAAATAAATGGGACAATTTTTATGACGTAGGCCGAAAATGAGCTTCCCCTCTTTGAAAGACCAGCAGCCGCCACTGGTGGACACACCCCCTACAGCTGATTGGCTACAAGCTTATTATGGTGCTCGTTCCGATCCACTTTCTACAGCGTTTTTCAGAAATCTCTTACTGCACCTTTAATACAGCCCACCTTTGGTCTGCGATCTACTGTGCTGAAAAAGCCCTATTTTAATGTAACCAAATATTTCCTGTTTTTATATGCAATCTTAAAAACATGCTAAAATTTTATCTTCTAACAATACAACAGCTTGTCACTGAGCAGTACCCTTAAGTTCGCCTTAGGGAAAACTGTAAGGTTTAGAACAGCAAGAGCATCTTGGTTGGCATAGGTTCTGAGATATGTATTAATATTGATATATATATAATGTAATTTCCCCTGTGTCATTTGCAGGTAATAATGGCAGCATTAACTCCATCTCTGACCGAGGGACACAGCTGCCTGGTCACCGGGAGGTAAGATTTCAGATATTTTCATCTCAGTCAGATATCTTGTCATAGCTTATGGTTCAGCTCTACCCTGTCTGAAGAAGTAACAGATTACTACTGTGCTGTTTTGTAATGTGGTAAATAGGTCACATTTTGAGGTTGTGGTAATTTAAATGTGTGTGAATGTACTCACAACAAATAGGTCTCCCAACTGCCCTAAACATCTCTGTTTTAAACATTTATGTTGGGCCAATTTGAACTTGTAAATGTCTAAGTATAGCTCTTGAAGACAGGTCAAAGGGATTTTGGGGTTCTCCCATTAATACACTTTTATAATGTCCACCAAACGCAATATACAGCGATTCACACTCTTTATCATAAAATAATTTGTGAACAAAAAATGACATTTGTGATTTAAAGATTTTTAAAAACCATTTTGATTTAGACTGTTTTGAAAAGAACCAACTCTAAAGAACAATTTGCCCACAAATCAAACTTTATTATGGCATGCAAAATGGGTTTTACACTTTATAAGGAATATTTAGACTAGGAAAAAAAAAACGATTCAATTGACGTTTCCACGATTTTAAAGATTGCATTAATTTAATTGCAATAATGACTTTTCTTGGCCTGGAAACACATTTTTTAAATTTCCTGGTTTTTTGATGACTTAAGCAACCCTGAATATATTCAAATTCTCACACGTTTAGAAAATTCTTATGTTTATTATACAGAAGGAGATTCTGGTTGTTCCAAAGCATGCAGATTATGCATTTGCTTTCTTTCTCTTGCTGTTGCACTTTGCTAATGATAATTTCCACATCTTAGTGCAGCCAGCAATAAAGGAGTGGTTTGGCAAGCCAAGTAGTCCGGTGGTGTAGTGAAAATACCGTTACCGAGGTGATAAAAGCACCAAATTTTGCATGGTGTTTCCTTAGGGTCTATAGTGTAATTTTGGCCTAGGAGCCCTTGGAAATAAATGTTGTAACATGTTATATTAGAAGTATAACATTATCAATGAAATATGCTTAAAAACACAGAGATTTTCAAGTTCCTGCACAAGAAAAAGTATTTAAATGAATTCCAAAGTTAACATTTTGATATGTTTATTTATGTTTATGAACTTTTACATAACTGAAGCTTCAATACATGTTACAGTATTAGCAATATGATCTTTATTGGCCCTGTAATTGATAATTACGAGTCGTTACAGTTGCATTTGCAAAGAGGTGAGCAGTCTAGAGTTGCTTTGACACATTTGCAGGTGGAACAATCCCCCTTACAGCAAAATTTGATAAGTTCTCTGCAGGCTGTGGGGACTTCTGGAAGTGTCATCCAAACTGGTTCCCAAGACCCTAATTCCTTGGTCCATCCATAGTCCCTTGGAGAAGGAATACCTTGCTGTGAGAATGTGCTGGTCGCCCAGATTCCAGTCTGATAAACTGCCCATCTGATGTGCTGCAGTAGAGTATCTTGGGTGGGTGGCAGTTTCTCCATTGTCCTACTCCCATGACAGAAGAGTTCTTTCCTCTTCTGGACAATGGAGCTTGAAGGACTGGACTTGTCATAAAAGATGACAGTCAGTCTCTCAAGCTTTTGAAACTGCCATGAAGCAGCATCTAATTTTTGGAATGGATTTCTGGCAAGGGAAGCAAATACTTCAGTGGCTTTATCATAGGCTTGCCAGGCCCACCAAACTGACTTCTTACCCTTCCCAGTGAAAGCAGATGTTGTATCACACCCTGAATAGGCATGGAACATCAACAGTGCTTGAAACTTGTCCTTACCCAGACTTTTACATATGTAATTGACATGGTAAAATCTGTACTTTTTGCCCCTGCCAAAAGCGCTTGCGCCAACTTCAAGCATAACAATTACAATGGCGGACTAAATCGTCTTTCTGCAAATGTTTCTCCTGGCATTGCGATCCTATATTGGGGTCAGAAGAAGACGTTTAGAACACATTTGTGCTGCTCGTCTGGATTACTATAGATGGAGGTTACGTTCGAGAAGAAGTTTGACACTAACCCTGCCCCCTGCCCCCAGCCCCCGACGTAACCATGACGTGGTAAAAGAACGGTTCTAGTCCAGCAAAGAGTTGGTGCCGCTTTGGAACCAATTTTCCTGGTCGAAAACCGGTTCTTTGGCTGTCGAAACATAAAGAACTGGTTCGCGAGTAGACACCGGCTCCGAACCGGCACCAACACTGCCTTGGTGGAAAAGGGGTATAAGATGAACTCTGTTTTAGCTACAGATTCATCTGCACAGTTACGGCTGTGAAGAGTGACTAGATCTTTAAAATCATCCAAGAAAGGGTTGCCCATTCTTTTAATAGTTTCAGACAGGTTGGCTACATGTCTTTGAAATGTTTTCTGTGTGGAAAGACACTGTTCATGATGCTGGAAGTTCTTAGGATTATCTATGTCATTTTCAGGAAGAAAGTCCTCTTCAAATTCTTTCAGCAATCTTCCCAACTCTGGTCCAGAGATCATCCATCGTCTGAAAGCATTTGGGTTTTCTGTGAGACCAACTGCACCACCGCAATCTTTCACAATCGTATTCTCTTGTTCTTGAGCTTGGTCGAAAGGTATTGCAGAGAACTTGTTGTATGTCTTTGAGAGAACCCAGTGTGAATGCTTTTCAAACTCATCCTTGATGGTGCTGGGCAAAGACTTCATGTCCCTGATGTGGACGGACATGCATAGTTCTTGTAGTTCTTGCATAGTTTCTATGGTCCAAGGCAAAAAATAGAGGGATGAGTTCTTCTAAAACTTCTACATATAGAAGGAAGTTCTTCTCTCTGTGAGCTCTGACAAAAATGAGAATGAGGGTTTCATATCTTAGTATTAGACCCCAATACATGAAAGTTGGACTCTTCTTCAGCATGTCATTTCTCCAAGTGATAAAGGTATCTTTATCTTTGTGGCCAGCAATAAGCTGAAAAGCAAAAAGCTTCCTGCTGTAGATTGTGAAGTGACAGTAGAGTGACTTGGTCTCCATGACTTGCACCATGCCTGGTGCGAGTTAGGTGTGCTGCTTTCAGAAATGAGTCAGCCTTTCCAGAAGATGCTACTTCTGCTTCAGTGAGTGCTGTCGTCCAACCAGAGCACTCTAATTTTATTATTTTTTTTTTTTTTTTAAACAGGAAAAGATTAAAGACAATCGGGCCTGACTCAGTATAAAACTGATTTTCAGCAGGTTCCTGCTCTGCAGAACATAAATACCACAAACAAAACTCCTAGACAAGACAGCAACAAACACACAAACCAAGAGAATGAGCATCAGGGGGAGGCCATGAAGCCATCTCAGTGGTCACAGATATACCTGTCCATTAGATGGCAAGCAAATGTTATTTTAAATAGTCTTATTGATGTTATAGCTCTGATGTGCTGTGGAATCTCTAATAGGTCGCCAAGTGTATTCCAAGTGTATTCCTTAGTTGGACATTAAGCATAAAAGAACGAACGAATTATGACCTGCAACATGTCTACAATAGGCAACCAAAATAACTGAAAGTACATCTAGCTATGTACTGTCACACACAAATAGGATTTAATGTGATGTGATGCAGCCTAACATAAAATAATGACCAAACTATGAACTCAGTAGATAGCTATATGAATGACCTAGTTGAATTGAAAAATAAGAGAAAACCAATATCTCTTAACATTTAAGCATTTTTGCTGCCTTTTTTAATAATTCCGCCTATATTATACAGGGCTTTTTGAGTTTTTTTTAGGTATAAGGTGTCTTAGCACTCTGTTTTACACTTATAATTTGGAAGATCTACTGGCCTGAGCACAAATTAACAAAAGGAAGCTTATTCATTGGTCTTAAAAGGCAATTACCCTGAAAGTTTTACTTGAGAGGAAAAAAACAAAAAACGTTTTTCATGAATATTGTTTTTTAAGTGATTTGACACTAAATTTCAATATTTCAGCTGGGCTCCTAGGCTGAAATCATTTAGGAGGTCCTAAAGAAGCTTCATGTAAAATTTGGTGCTTTTATCACTTCGGTAACAGTATTATTTAATATGTGCACTACCCAACTGGACTAAAGTGGGTGTTCATATCAAGGCCAAGTAGATGAGAAAGCACTTAGTCCCATTAGTCCAACAGAGCTGTTGAAGTGTTAAAACGGTGACAAATCATTGCTTGTGTTCAAGACAGATACTGAATTACTCACCCTTGTGTTACCAGTTTAGTGAGGGGGCATCTAGAACTGAAACATGTAGCTCTGCTTTTTAGTGAATAATGAAGTATCACAATGAGCATGTGATTGTGATCTCAGTCCCAGAACAGTATAAACCAGTTCATCACAGGAGAGTCTCCAGGCCAAGGCATGTTTCCCCCAGTTCTCTGCAGTGAGGGGGAGTGACCTACTCTTATCAGAGGTCTCTGTGTGAGAGAGTGTGCAGCTTGCTGTTTACATCTGATAGCACTACTTTGGGCAATACCTCTCTGTGACATACCACCATTGGAGCACTTTATGAAAATTATGACAGCTTGAACTGAGGTATGGACGCGATGGAATCAACAATTCAATTACACTTCAAATAATTTTTTTTCCAAAGATGTTTTCTGTCATTTTAGGTAGTTTTTATCACGCTGATGTAAGTTTAAGTGTTTTTTTAATTTTTTTTATACAAGTCTGGTCTTAGTTGGTCTTGATGCTATAAAAATGGGAATGTGACGTCATGATTGACAGCTTCTCTAAACGAAGTAGTGCACTGAGGCACCAACAGACTTTTTTGGAGATTGGAGCTTCAACTTTAATTTCTACATGTCCATAACTGTTTATTTCACACTGACATAATGAGTTGTTCTGAAGTAAGCTGTACTAACGGTTTCTGCGAGAGTGAGGGCGGGACCTTGATATCGCGGCTCCACTTCGCGTTCACTGCTGCGCAGAAGCAGGTCCCAAATCAGCGTAAGATGTCAGCGCCATATTAGAAATTTGGTGGCTTTACTTTTCACCAATGGAAGAGAGTGAAGGGGCGTCGTCCATCTTTTTTTACAATCTATGCTTACTTCGTTAGAGCTTTTTTTTTAAATGACTCTTTAAAATGAAACCTTTGTAGGGTTGAACATTACATTTCTTGAATAGTGCATTGTTATTCACAACAAATCTTAAAATCACAAGTAGCCTATTATATATGAAATATGCAGAATGTGTAATGTTTAAATGTGTATAGTTTGTATTCAGTGTACTGTATATTAATAGCATATATTATTATTATTTTTCTTTGATGATAGTCTTTTTTCCTGAACACATTGAGACTGGACAACATCGACATATTTTATTTCGATTGTTTTACTTTGTGAAAGTTTTTTTTTTTTTTTTTTTGAGAGAGAGAGGTGAGTCATAAGAGGAGGAAGGGTGGACCTTCAGCATCTGTCTTGAACACAAGCAGTGATTTGTCATTGTTTTAACACTTCAACAGCTCTGTTGGACTAATGGGACTAGTGCTTTCTCATCTACTTGGCCTTCATATGAACACCCAATGTCTAGTGCTTAAAAGCAGATATTAAATAATAAAGTGCAGATATTTCAGATATAATGTGAAACTCCATAGATGTCCTTGAGAATTCCTGGAGCTTAAATGGTTATGTTGATTTGTTGTTTCTTTATAGATTGCTTGGAAGCATTTGATTGTCATTTTGCCATCAATAGTGATCAATAACCCTCCATGTCCTTTCCTAAAGGAGCAGCGTACAAAGGTCCCATCTGACCAGTAATGCTGATTAACAAAGTACTTGTTAAGTGCTCCTGTCAGCTCTCTCACATTTAATTAGTGGTCCGCAATAAAATGCCTTCACATATGGCACATTGCCTTGACTTTTTTAGTTTAATGACTTTCCCTGGTTCGGTCACTGACTGGCCTTTTTTTAGACGGATGTGCCAAGCAGGCAAACATTTTTGTGACTGATCTGTTTTGGCTTGTTTTAGTGTCTGGAGCAGCATATTTGTAGGGACAGTTGGTATTTCCTCCTCCTCTGTGCCTGTGGGATTTGTATGCATGATGTAGAAGATAGAGTATACAGTATGTTTATCAATTGTAAAACAGGACTTGCAGACATACCTCAAAGGCATGTTTGTACAAGTATGATGTATTTTGAATCTCCTGAGGTTTTATTATACCCCATTTGCATAACTGTATTAATGTCAGTTGGTATTGGTATTTTGGTTTTGTGTCTGGGATGGCTGGGGTGTTTGTTTGGTTGTTTTTGTCTTTTTTGCATTTGCATTTTTTGCTTAAAATATTTACAACAAGGTACCATAATATTAGCATATTTTGTTTAATCCAGACTTGTGTCTGGATTAAAACCTTGGCATTGTTTGAAATGTCTTGGTATATGAGATAAATACTAGGACATCAATAAAGTAATTATTCAATAATCATCAATAGCAAAAAAATACAAAAAGAATTATCATCTGATACAATCACTGTATCATGGCATCATCACAATTTTATAAGAGAATTTGGACTACAAATTTGTCACTTGATGTGTTCTTTTAAATTCATATTTTTACATAATTGTCTTTTTACATATTGTCTTTTTGTACAAAAAAAATGTACCCAGAAGTGACTTAAACCTGGGAAAAACTTTTTTTGGTGACTTCCTCATCTGAAAATGGTACAAAATTAAAATATATTATTATTATTATTTAAAATGTGTGTGTGTGTGTGTGTGTGTGTGTGTGTGTGTATGTATGTATATATGTATGTATATATATATATATATATATATATATATATATATATATATATATATATATATATATATATATATATATATATATATATATATATATATATATATATATATATAAATATATATATATATATAAATATATATATATATATATATAAATATATATATATATAAATATATATATATATATATAAATATATAAATATATAAATAAAATGCTAAACAGTTTTCTGTTTGGGTTAGGTTACAGTAATTGTAACTAGCTGTATATGAAAAACAATAGAGGTCTATGGAACGTCACCATTTAGATAGCTAAGCCAGTGTGTGTGGGTGTGTGTGTTGATCGTATACTCTACATGTCTGCAGATGTAACAGTTCTCTTCATACTGTACCTGTGGTTTTCTCAGCACATCTTGCAGCAGCTCTTCCTGGAGCCTCTCATGCTGTCATGATACTATTTCTGCTGTGTTAGTGGGATGATGTTTTACTCGGCAGTAAATTTCTGCTCTCACTACCCTGAGCACTAAAGTGATTTATGCGGTATGTTGAGCATCACCTCCACTGATGTAACGGGTCTGTTGGGGTTTTGTCAACTAAAAAAATAAGCAACAGTTAATAGAAATCACTTGCGTCATGACACATTTGTTTATTGTGACAGGAGGCAACTCTGAAAGGCTGTATGGTCATGTAGTTGTGTATAAGTGGGAATGATGTTGATATGAATCTTCTGAATGTTTCTTTTTTAGATAGACAAGTTTGAGGAGAACAGGGACTCTGTGTACTTCAAGGATGGTGTACGACGCATCGACTTCGTCCTGTCCTACGTTGACGACAAGGATGGAGACAAAAAAGCGGTATGACACTAATATGCAGGACTTTCATAGTTATATTATTAACAACACACTTCAAAGACAAGACAGTCACTTATTAGTTTTTTCTGTTAATTCATTCAAAGATGCATTTAAAATGCAATTCACACATACAATTACTTGAATATACTTCCTATATGATTGTTTTTAAAGCAGAAATAAGGTTGCAAAATGTTCCGCAAATCCCCAAAAACTTATATTAAAGGTGCTCTAAGTGACATCACGCATTTTTTAGGCCAAAACATTTTTTTTCACATACAGCAAACACCTCCTCACCATCCGCTAGCTGTCTGTCCCCTGAACACACTGAAAAAAAAAAAGCGCTTTCTGTAGACACCCAAGGGGCAAGAAAAACAAACTGGGCTAACCCGCACCACGAAACATAACAAACTGTTCCAGCCAATAACCGACAAGAAGGATTTGGGGGTGAGGTTTGGGGGGTTAGTGCGCGAATGAGGAGTAGGTAGGGTCTAGCTAGCCTCCGTTTTGTTTGACAGTACTATAAACGTATATATATATATAAATAAATAAGAACATTATTGAAAATAATGATGTTTACACTCACATATTCGAGGTGTTAGAAAATCACAGATTTGCTCATGCACAGATTTTCTGCACCCCTCATTAATTGTTTGTTTTCCACAGTCCTGATCTCTGTCATGCATAAAATTCTGGTATTGCTCCATCATCTGTAATTATTATTGATGCAGGAAGTCTAATTAGTGTGCGTTCGCTCCAAAATGTTCAGTACTTGGCCTTGTTAAGCAATCAAACAATGGCTGAAGCTTAATATTGCTCACCATGTACAAAAATAGTGTGAGGGACGACCTGTACGTAGGCATGCAGTGGTGGTGAGATGGGGTGAGATGTCTGCTGGGTCATGAGAAACAGTGAGTCAGAGTCAGATAGAAGCTGTTGCACAATAAACTGAATGACAAACAGTGATTGCATAAAATGAGAGCAGGGGGTCAACCACTTCTCTTTAGTCAGACCCTTCATTCAGTTCAATCGCTGAGAACACTGAAGGGTTTGCTGGTGAACCGGTTTGATGCTCTGTTTTCTCCTGTATGCAGAGGTTGATGCGCGGTCAGGCTCTCTGCTTAATGAAGGTCATATCCCTTGAGTCACCCATTTGAGGTGGTGTTCCATATGATAAGATGTGGTAACCATAGGTCACCGGTGCTTGTGGGAAATACGAGTTTTCTCTAAAGATGTAGTCCAAAGCTTGTTTACAACCCTCGGGACTTTAAATGTCACATATAAAATAGCCTCATATACAACGCTGAATCAATCGATGACTTAAAACGAATGATAAAAAAGAGAAAAAGACCATGAATGATATAGTACAATGATAAAGATGAAAGAAACTGATGTTTTTGTGTGGCCTTTCTTCCAGGAGAGAAGAAGAGAGTTTGAAGCCAACCTGGAGAAGTCTGGTCTTGAGCTGGAGACTGAAGATAAATCGGTGAGGTTCTGAGCCTCAGATGCCCCCTCATGGTTGCACTTCTATTATGGATCTTTTATTTTATTATTTAAAAATATATATTTTATGCATTTATTTTATTTATATATATATATATATATATATATATATATATATATATATATATATATATATATATATATATATATATATATATATATATATATATATATATGAGCATTATCACACGAGTAGCCGTGAGATATGGCTGTAGGCTATATCAGCACGGCTGTGATTCAGCCGTAGGTAATATTATTTATTTTTTATAACAGTAATAATAATAAATAAATAATATTATTTATTTACGGCATATTATTTATATAAAATAATATGTATTGAACAAAAATATTTAAATTAACAACAATAGCCATTATAAAAGACTATAGGAAATAAACACAAGCAAACAATTCACTCAAACGTACAAGCAGCACTCTAGTACAGGATTTAAGTGAAATATAGCCTAAATATAGAGTTATGAAACTTAATTTTCCCCTTAACCAAAAACGATTTGTAATAAAGTAATAAATTAATAAGACCAAAGATTGCCCGTTTGATATACCCCAAATGAATTATATCTAAATATTATGAATTCCTGAAGGACTGGCCGATATTACGTTGTTCTCTGAACATGAGCACTGATCGGCCGCTGACGGCCTGGAGCTCACATCTGTGAAAGTGTCTCGACAGATTGTAAAATAGGCACTATGATTATATATTAGTCACATATTTCTCCTATATCAAAGTACAGACCTTTATCTTGTTTTTACTGCTTTATATAAAAAAATATATTGTGCATTTATTATTCAAATTTTATTTTATTGTATTTTTTATGTTATTTTAGTATATTTAAACTATCAAAATGCAATTAATGCATTACTTCAAGGTGTCTTTTGATGTGATTTTGTACAAATGCTGTTTTGTTATGCATACAGATACCTTGTTACGCATTTTCCAATATAACACTTCCCCTCTCAAAAAAATCTCCCCCTGCAGGAGTCAGATGATCGTAAGACATATTATCTGAAGATCCACGCTCCATGGGAGGTGTTGGCCACCTATGCGGATGTGCTAAAGATCAAAGTGCCCTTTAAAGCGAGCGATATTCCCAAAGCTCGAGAAGTTCCTCTGGAGTGGCTAACTCATCCTTTCCGGCTTCCAGAAGGCATCATGAGGCCAGAGCCGGACTACTTCACTGCACCTTTTGACAAGAGCAAGGTTGACTTCTTCCTCATTGATGATAAGGACACGTTTTTTCCTCCCTCCACACGCAACAGGATTGTGTACTACATCCTGACCCGCTGCCCTTACTACAAGGAAGACCGTAAAGAGAAAGATAAGACGGGAATCAAACGACTGCTGAACAACGGCACCTACACCTCAGCTTATCCTCTTCATGACGTGAGTGTGAGATTTATGCACTTTTGCATTTTTGTGCTGTGACTTGTTTCTAATTTAGTATAGCTGCATTTAGAGCTCCATTCATTTTAATGTTATCTAGCAGAAGTTGTTTGTGCATTCCAGTGGATTTTTAATACATATTCCATAATAATAAAAATAGAATATTATTATTAGTAGTAGTAGTAACAACAATGATGCTATATTATATTAAACCAAAGAAAACTACAAAGTGAAAGAGATCATGAATTGAGAAATTTTCCTTGATCTTTTGACATATAAGAGGTATTACTATAAAAATATCCTGTCAATTTCTGAACTTCCTTGCAATTCCAAAAACAGCTTTTACTGAAACCAAGCTGGCAAAACGACTCGTTGAGTTTTGTCACATTATGACAATGCAATGAAAGGCCGCCTCTGCAGAAGAATAATGACTACTTCTACATCATTGCCTCTTTAGCCCCGCCCACTGATTCACGCATGTCATGTTGTCATGTCAAGTAAATACGAAACAGACGCAAACACAGGATTACTGCTCCAGCGGCAAAACGATGCTTCTGAGGATTTTGAAGTGTCAAGTATTGGAAACTTGAATGAACTTTAATTTTAACGAAGTTCCCATCAGATCGCGTCAGTAAGACACGGTTCGTTTGTTCACTTAATTTTTACTACGGATTCATTTTTAAACAAGGCACAGTTCGACACAGGCTTTTCAGTAGGGCTGGAACGACGCGTCGACGTAATCGATTACTTTAATTAGTCGATTTGCGTGGAATGCGTCGCTTCGTCGTGCTGTTTATGTTCCCCAATGATGGCGGCTCCCGGGCATTCTGAAAATTAGCCATTATTACAAAAAAAAACAAGCCTAATCTAAAGTGTGGAAAGTCTGGAAATGTTTTAAACGGGCAAAGCTGCGAGACGTGCGGCTCAAAAGTACTTTCTGCAACCGGTTACAAAGCATTGAACACTGTTGTTGGTCATTTAAAATATTTAATGGATGAACTTGCGCCTCAATTGGACTCATTTATTTAATTATGTGCTGTCGATCATGGTAAAACTTCATGGTTTTATGGACACCGCCATGTTTGACAATGTCGCTACGGTTAGTTAGAATGCGGTTGTGAACAATGAGCATTGAATGAACAAAACATTTCAGGATTCACATTTGTAAGCAGTTGCTGCTGTAAATCCCAAAAAGTGACTGTGAACTCAGCCATAGTAAAACACTAATTAGGCCTACACTGCATAAACCTTATCTTTTGTGATAAATAATATCATTAGGTAAAAGTTCATACATAGATTAGTTGTGGTTATTTGTAAATGATTGGTTATTATTTATCAGTAAATGAATCAATGGATTAATCAACTAGGCTATTCAGAAAAAAGCAAAAGATCGTTAAATTATTCGATTAATCGAGAAAAATAACCGATAGATTAATCGATTGAAAAATAATCGTTTGTTCCAGCCCTACTTTTCAGAGAGACTGAAAATAAAAGATGATGCAGTGATGACTAAATTGGATCCGACAGTAATGTCACAACACACAAATGTGAGTAACAGTGTTTTTACCATGTGTCACTATTTCTTTGTCTGATACAGATAGTATGTACCAAGTATTTATACTGTAGCATTGCAGTCAAACTAAATAGTTGCCTCCGAGGATGCAAGGGAAACAGTGTCTCCACAAAAAATAGGATGAGAAAATAATCCATATTACAAAAATAAAACAACACAAATATTACAAAATGTGACATTAAAAAGTGTACAAGTCGCTCATTTTTCTAAAGTAACACTGTCCAACAGCGACACCCCGAGGTGAAGATACAGCGGGACGCAGCATCTCTCTTGCCTCCCCTGAGCCCATTGAGTTTTAGATTGTATAGACGCCATAAACAGCTGGATGGCTGAAAGTTTTTTGCAGCTGAACTCAGATAAGACGGAGGTTTTAATTGTAGCGCCAGACAGCGCTATCCCTCTGATCATGCAGAATATTGGACCTTTGTCATCTGCGGTCCGGACTAGTTTAAGGAACCTTGGGGTGACATTTGATAAATCCCTATCTTTCGAAACCCACATCAAATCACTGACCAAATCCTGTTTTTTCCACTTACGTAATATTAGTAAATTGAGGTCTGTGGTCTCTCAGGCCACATCCACACGAAGCCAGAGCTTTCCCTATCCGATGTTTTTTTTCCCCCGTTAAAAAAAAAAATTCTGTAAACACAGCGTCGTTTCAAGAAATATCTGCGTACACACGAAACCACTGAAACCGACTCAAAATGATGTACAGTAGTATACATGCCAGAATGTATGTGGCGCTGTAATTCTGCCACAGACATGCACTAAAAACGGAGAAGAACACTTAGAGCATGCGCATAAACCTTGTGCGCTGTCATAGATATATACATAGCCTATGTATATATCTATGGCGCGCTGTATAGACCCAGAGCCCGTCTAGGCACAGTAGCTTCTTTTTTTATTTTCTTTTTTACCAAGAACTTTATTGAACAATATGAACAACCATAAATGGCCTGGTACAAAATATGAGTCACGATATTTGATAGTTAGCGGACGCATAAAGTTTACCACAAAGAACCGGCAAAAGTAATCATTATGAATGTGTCAAATATAGCAAGGAGACATTTTAATTGTTTATTAATAAACTATTTTTTTCTGTGTCAGTCTCGGCTAAAGATGTTGACGATGCTGACTCTCCACCTTCGCAGTATTGTGAGCGTGCCTATAGAGAGAAATGCACACTTCATACGGATTACATAAGAGAGTTGTCTGTTTCTTTTCATTTTTAATTATTTTGTTTAAATGTAGACATTTCAAGCTTTCTATATTTCTGAGTTTCGGTTCATTTATGAAGACGAGCTCCAGTTCACGAGCAATGCAAGTTATATCGCGCCTGCGCCTCCATGTCCTGATTCAATTGTAAGCTATATTCTTATTTATTAAATCCAGGCAATTGGTTGATGAAACATTGATTAAAATTAAGATACAATTTATACAAAACGAAATTCACTTTAAAGAAAGGCTTTATACAAAACAAAACTTAATGTGCAGGGAACTACACTAACCTTTTCCACTGGTGGCACTTGCGCTACTAACTTTTTCAGTTACTGGCGCAAAACATGATTTGGTCGCACAAATTGTTTATAGTAAGCCGCTCTGGATAATAATGAACAATAATGAAACCGTATTGCATACAGATGTGCTTTTTATTTTACTTGCCATCTTTTAAACCACATGCCTTCTTGTTTTTGTTTTCTTTAACATTGGTTGGGATAGATTTACTGCAATAGAAAATACAGTACACAATAAAGTGCTAAATGGATTTCAACATGCTATGGTTGGCACAGATGGGCAGACTCCTGAACTCTTAAGTAGTGATGCATGCACCGATGTGAAAATTGTGGCCGATACCGCTATTAATATTGCTGTTATGGCCGATACCGATATCTCTGTATAGAAAACAAATTTACTGATAATCAAATAAAGAGATATTTTCCAAAACACTTTTCTTTTTTTTCTTTTTTTACTTTAGAAATGACTGATATTGGGCACCTTTACCTGTGTGCAAAATATGCTGTGCAAAATTGGGCACCTTTACCTGTGTGCAATAATAGCATAACGAATCACTTATTCTAAAAATAATATCAAGTATAAGTTAGACGAATCCGACATAACGGTTATAACGAGGGCTGTGTTAACAGTAAAACGTCCGTCATTTAACGAATTTTAAAAACACGGATGGATAATACAAAATGCTTTCTGACATTTTGACAGAAAAAAAACAAGCAGGAACAAAATTTAGACTATAGGCCGTCAATTTTCATTTTACAATTATCTTCTCTCTCTGTGTGCGCGCGTCCGTGTTTTGAGAGAGAGAGGGAGAGCTCGCGCAGCACTGATACAATGGTACGTCGCGGGGCTGAAGCCAACTTGATGTGTTGAATGCTCAGAGAGCACGTTATAAAACGTATTCTTAAAATACACATTTCTGTTTTAATAAATGCTCATAGTAAATCATAGCATATTGCCTAAAACATAGGTGCAAAAATAATCAGTGATACATTTGCGACCCATTAAAAATTAGGGTCGCAATGGCATTTCAAAAGGTCACAATATGCGACCATTTTGGTCGCAGTGTAGTTCCCTGTAATGTGGTCAAAATTATGTCTCCCGACATATTGCGCATCTTATGATTACTCATGCTGTTCACTTTTCATATAATCAACATAGATGAAATTAAAAAATAACATATTATTTACACTAGGGTGACCATACGTCCTGTTTTACCAGGACATGTTTGGCCAGGATTTCGAGATCGCCCAAAATGCCCGGGATTCGGCTTTTGCTTTCTACAGTCACCATTCATTATGTTTACATTATTACATTATTTGACACTGACACGTACGTGCCAGCTTTGCAGGTCATGCATTCTGCTTCACACGGATCCCGATCGAGACGAAAACACAGGAATTTTCTTAGCAATGCTAAAACGCACATCAACCTGTTTAGCGTTCATGTAAATACTACATTCAGATTCACCAATCGGAATTAATTCAGTCCTACTGAATCAAAAGGTGTGCATGTAAACAAAATGAATGGCGACGATAACGCAAAAGCCGTATCCCGGATATTTTGGGCGATCTCGAAACCCCGGCCGGACATGTCCTGGAATATGGTCACCCTAATTTACACATAAATATTAAACTAAATATATTTTCTTTAATGGCTACAACATGTAGGCCTACAGTTCAGATAAATTTAATGTCAGAGTGGAATTTGAGCGAACGCAGTTTTACTGGTGATCATGTGGGGCAGGGGTGCGTTTTTTTAATAATAATCAAATAATTCCCAGCAATCGTCGAATATTATTTTTGCTTGAAACGCCCATGAAATGTCTTACAACAGACAAGCATCATAGCATAAGAAAGAAAATATAAATAGGCCTAAATAAAGAAGTAAAAAAAGAAGAAGAAATGAAATAAAAATACATTCAAGTAAATAATAAAGAAAGAAATAAAAGAGGCTCAGTAGCTTCTGCAGCACGAACACAAGCATGTAGTCAGCAATTGTTGCTGTGACTTAGCGGTGTCTGACTAGTTGACACCTGGTGTGATGACATCATCGTTTCACAAAATGTATGGATTGGCCGTACACACGAAAACGCAAGGGTGGCGTTTTCAGATTTATCCACCTTGGGACCCGGTTTCAAAAAATAGCGGTTTCAGTCTCCGAAAACGCCGGATCCGTCTGGACGAAACGCCAATACGATACAAATTTTGTACGGATACAGCTAAACGCGTCTCCGTGTGGACAGGGCCTCACTCAGAACTGGAGATGCTCATTCATGCCTTCATTTCCTCCCGTATTGATTATTGTAACTCACTTTTCTCCTCACTTAACAAATCTGTTCTTCATCGACTGCAATCTATTCAAAATTCTGCTGCTAGGTTACTCACTAGATCAAATATGCGCACCCATATCACCCCGATACTTTGCTCCCTTCACTGGCTTCCTGTAATTTACAGGATCCAATTCAAAATTCTAACCATAACCTATAGGGCTTAACATGGCCAGGCCCCTGCTTATCTTGCTGACATAATTCATCTTCATACCCCTCTCCGGTCTCTCAGGTCTAATAACCAAAATCTGCTGTCTACGCCACGCACTCGTTTAAAGACGTGTGGGGATAGAGCCTTCGCCGCTATGGCACCCAGACTATGGAATGCTTTGCCAACCAGTATTAGGTTTGCTGAGAATGTGGACAGTTTTAGGGGACAAGTGAAGACTCATTTGTTCAGGTTAGCTTTTGGGTAATCTCTGTCCTTTATATATTGATAATTTTATCTGTTTTATTTTATTTCTTTTAGTTTGTTCTTTATTATGTTTTATTGTCTATTGTATTGTGCTTTGTGACCTAGTCTGTGAAAGGCGCTGTATAAATAAATTTTACTTACTTACTTACTTACTTACTTACTTACTTACTTACTTACTTACTTTTAACAGATCCCGTAAAGTGTGCGGTGGGTTTAGTGCGGGGTAATTGAGAATGAATAAGGGAAAGTCATGTGAGAGGAGGCAATGCCCCATCACGCTATGATTGGATATGATTGGGTTATGCGATAATCCCCCCTCTGTGCATCAGTCTGAATGAACAAAATGATGGTGTTAATTGTAAGACTAAATAAGTAAAGGGTTAGTAAACAAAAGTAAACAACACAGCCACTTAGATATCACTGCTTTGTCACATCAAAATCAATCTTGAAATGGCCTGAAAACATGACAAAAGGATTTTTAATGAGCAATCAGCTTGTGGAAATTAAAGATACAGCATTGTGTCTGTGACAGACAGTGTTTAATGAGCATGACTGATGATCTGAAAATAAGTTGACTTAAAAAGAACAGCTGAACATGCAATACACAAATAAAATAAACTGTTTAAATTAGGGGTGGAACGGTACACAGAAGTCACGGTTCGGTTCATACCTCGGTTCAGACATCCTGGTTCGGTACAATGGAGGGAAAAGCAGAAGGCTTGTGCATGTCTCAGGCTGTACCACCAAAGGAAAATAAATTACTTAAGCCTTGTATTTTTTAAATAAGTTTTATTAATAAAGGCATAGAACCAGTTTATTTGTAGTGCACTGACAATAGTTTTATATAATTAGTTTATTAATTAAATTAATAAAACACGATACTTAATACAAAAAGACCTTGAGATATGTTTGGTAATTGTACCTGAATGAATTGAAAATTAACTTGCTACATTTCAGATTAATATATTTGTTTTCCTTAATTTTAATTAACAGTAACTTAAACACTTAGCAGTTTGAATGATGTCCTGTATAAACAAATCTCTCTCTCTCTCTCTCTCTCTCTCTCTCTCTCTCTCTCTCTCTCTCTCTCTCTCTCTCTCTCTCTCTCTCTCTCTCTCTCTCTCTCTCTCTCTCTCTCTCTCTCTCTCTCTCTCTCTCTCTCTCTCTCTCTCTCTCTCTCTCTCTCTCTCTCTCTCTCTCTCTCTCTCTCTCTCTCTCTCTCTCTCTCTCTCTCTCTCTCTCTCTCTCTCTCTCTCTCTCTCTCTCTCTCTCTCTCTCTCTCTCTCGTACCTAACAGTAGTTCTGCATTACATCATTTAATTTGCACACGAGTTTTATTTATTTTTATACCGCGTATTCTCCGTGTAAATTTATGCACCGAACCGTGACGCCCGTACCATTTCGGTTCAATACGAATACATGTACCGTTCCACCCCTAGTTTAAATACTACCTTTAGTTATTATTTTGGAATAAATGCGACATCATCTGTTTTGTCATCAGTAAGTAATTACAACACGTTTCATTTTATTTAAAAAATGTAAACGTTTTTCACTTTATCGAAAAGGATGAACTATGAATGGCTTGTAAGAACGAAAGTGCAACAAACGATGGTACATTCATTCATAATTCAGTTTACATGAAACACCATAAGTCATACTTTGTCAACAATAACTGTGGTAACTCCAAGTACTTAAACTTTATTTGCCACAACCAAGACTTATAAAGCATGCGTAATATGCATACATTTTTTACCTTGAATTTTCGAAACAATTCCACATGTAATGGCGGGACGTTGAAAATTATTTTAATATGCAAAACTGTTACCCAATCATAGCAGTGGGCGTTTACTTCCATGTCTTGAATTTTGAATTGTGTACTGTTTTAAAGAGAGAGTCAAAAACAAGAGAGTAAATAACGTATTACTTCTAAATCGGGATGTTTTTTTTATGTAAAAATCTTGACCTCAGAGAACATTTGTAAAAAAAAAAAAAAAAAAATGCAGTTCATGAACCCTTTAAAAGTTTGTGCATATCTTTGGTTAACATCTATCTGCTGTTTGTTCCTCAGTGTCGGTATTGGAAGAAAGCACAAGACATGCAGTGTGAGAGTGAAAGGTATCACCTGTACAGGCACTGGGCTGGATTCCTCTGCTTCTACAAGGAGCAGCCACTCAATCTGATCAAGTGAGGACACTGCAGACATGACATCTGAAAAAGAGTGCAATAACCATACCTGGAGAAGACAGTTAGATGCTTTATAATTAGACTGCTGCAAGAGTACAACTTAGTGAGGCAAAACTTCTCACTTTTTTTTTTTTTTGCAGCATATCAAAGCAGCATTACATTTCCTGTTTGTATTTTGTCATAGGAAATACTATGGTGAGAAGATTGGTATCTACTTTGCCTGGCTGGGCTTTTACACAGAAATGCTGTTTTTTGCTGCAGTCATGGGTGTGATCTGTTTTGTGTATGGTGTGCTCAGTTACGACGACAACATCACAAGGTTAGTGGCACTGGCAGGATATATAGGTCATATGAACACACATCTTTACCTGAGCCTCCTGAGACCCACACTGTGTGGTTAAATGCATTTTTTGTTGCCCTTTTAACTGTTAAAACTAAGCCTTCAGGAGCTTGTTTTGTTTCTTAATTATTGTGTAGTCAGTGTGTTTCTGCAGTTGCACACTAAATGTTGTTATATTTAATAAGATGCAATATCTGTATTCTTTTGTAGACCATAACCTCTGATAGTAGGTATATACTTTCAGTCAAATGTTTCTCATTGTCTAAAGAACATTTTATCAAATAGCATCAAAACTTGAGTCGGTGTGTTAAAGGGATAGTTCACTTTGAAATTAATTTTTGATATGTTTTAGCTTACCTCAAGGGCATCCAAGATGTAGGTGTCTTTGTTTCCGCAGTAGTTTCAATTTTGATATTTTTAGGTCAAACCGTTCTTGTCTGTCAGTCATATAATGCAGGTCGATGGTCACTGACTCAAAACACAAGCACAGAGTCCAAATTAAAACAATTCCCCATCGTCCAAATGAAACAATTCCCCATCATAAGTACACATTGATGGCCTAAGACACGAAACGAGCGGTTTGTGTGAGAAAACGAACAGTATTTATATCGTTGTTATCTCTTGAAAACAGCACACGTCCAAATGATCTGACGGCGCGGGCGGGTATAGATATATACATAGATGTCGCCTTGGCTACTGCAGTTCATTGGAACGAAACCGTAGCCAAGGCGAAATCTATGTATATATCTATACCCGCCCGCGCCGTCAGATCATTTGGACGTGTGCTGTGTTCAAGAGATAACAACGATATAAATACTGTTCGTTTTCTCACAAAAACCGCTCGTTTCGTGTCTTAGGCCATCAATGTGTACTTATGATGGGGAATTGTTTCATTTGGACGATGGGGAATTGTTTTAATTTGGACTCTGTGCTTGTGTTTTGAGCCAGTGACCATAGACCTGCATTATATGACTGACAGACAAGAACGGTTTGACCTAAAAATATCAAAATTGAAACTACTGCGGAAACAAAGACACCTACATCTTGGATGCCCTTGAGGTAAGCTAAAACATATCAAAAATTAATTTCAAAGTGAACTATCCCTTTAAGACTTGCCATACAATCTGTAACGTAATGTGAGGACAGAGGGACTCTAGAGCAGGGGTGGGCAAACTTTTTGGCTCAAGGGCCACACTGGGTTTTAAAATTTGACAGAGGGCCGGCCCAGTAGCAGATTATGAAACACGATCTCATGAAAGCCACAAATTATTCTATACCACAAATTTTATTTCTCGTGCCATTTATATGGCAATTTTTTTTTTTTTTTTTGTGCATATGCTGCGCACTAAACCCCTTGGTTAGTGCGTGCCTATTACACGCCATTAAAGGGATAGTTTGCCCAAAAATGAAAATTCTGTCATCATTTACTCACCCTCAAGTTGTTTCAAACCTGTATGAATTTCTTTTTTCTGCTGAACACAAAGGAAGATATTTTGAAAAATGTCGGTAACCAAACAGTTGATGGACCTGATTGACTTCCATAAGTAGGAAAAAAAAATACTATGGAAGTCAATCAGGTCCATCAACTGTTTGGTTACCGACATTTTTCAAAATATCTTCTTTTGTGTTCAGCAGAAAAAAGAAATTCATACAGGTTTGAAACAACTTGAGGGTGAGTAAATGATGACAGAATTTTCATTTTTGGGCAAACTATCCCTTTAAGTGCGTATCATATGCACGCGAAAACTGCGTTTCATAAGAACTACAAATACAATTCGTGGTATTCGCACTTTCATGAGATCGGGCTGAGCAAACACATTTACGTTGTGGCAACGTCTGCGCGAAATTCAACAACTGAGAGACGACATTCTGACAATACATTTTTTATGCTAGATATCCCCCATTTAGCATGTTATGTTTTGAGGTTAATTTTTAATTAGTCAGATGTTCGATAATTATAGCCTATACTTTTTAAATATTGTTTATCCTTATTATTATTTAATGGGCCTAACCGTAAATTAGAAACAAAACACCTAAGTGTACACTTAGAAGAGTAAAAATGACAGAAGGTTACGTTAATTCAACTTTATTAAAACTGCATGGCAATCAATTTGCACTTCCAAAAGTCATACATTTGTGGAAAAAAACGAAATAAACGAATATACAAATTTATTTTAAGTATAATAAAATAAAACATAAAAAGCAAAGGCAGATCAGAACATTTAATGAACAAAACCAGGTTCTGTACATGGCAGACAGGGGAGCGTAACGTTAGTCGAAAGCCGGGCGATAAAGGTCGGTAAACGGAATCAGTCAGGAGGATACATCCACAAATCCAGAGTAACAAAACTAAATAGCAGACAAATCAAAGGAAAAACTAAACATGTGTGCAAGCGGTTACCAAACATTTTTTTCTCTGTGAGTTTTCAAAAAAGGAAAAAACATTAACGTGCACCAAGTCTATGCGCTTAAGTTGCTGTCTGTTTGGTTTCCAAGGTGACGCGTCTAGCTTGTTACGTGACACACCGCAGCCACAACAGCGCTGAATGAATGATGATCTGCTTTTATGTCATTTTTCCTTTTTTACATTTGTTAGCTATGGCATGAAATATCTGATATTCCGATTGTCAAATATATGCAACGCAATATATATAACGCAAAGTATTACAAGAAAAAGGCAAAATGAGTGCGATCTTAAGACAATTTTTTAAATACTCGACGGGCCGGATTAAACAGCCTAACGGGCCGTATGTGGCCCGCGGGCCGTAGTTTGCCCACCCCTGCTCTAGAGGCTCGATACATTTGTTTTTCTTGTTTTCAGAATTATAGATGTTTATGGAACATGCTCACTGAATGTGAAATTTGTTGTTAAGCCTGGTTTATTTGTGTCCAAGTTTTCCATGTTGTGGTTATTGCATTACGTCAAGAATAGGGGTAGTAGAAAATGCTGTCACAGAGATTTTGGACATGTTCACTTCTGCATATTTCACCCCATCTCTCTCTCTCTCTCCCCCTCCATCTTTTCAGCAAGGAGATCTGTGACCCAGAAATTGGAGGGATGATTGTCATGTGTCCGCTCTGTGATAAAAAGTGTAGCTACTGGAAACTCAACTCAACATGCCTGTCCTCCTGGGTGAGTAAGGAAGTTTTAGATGCACTGTCCCTTCATCATAGACAGATTTTCCTCATATGTGATCCTTTTTTTTTCAGCAATCCCATCTATTTGATAACGAGGGGACTGTGTTCTTCGCCATGTTCATGGGCATTTGGGGTGAGTGCACTTCTGTTGTTCAAAATACTATCTTAATAGCGCCATCTAGAGGTCAGCAGGATATCTCTAGGTCAGGGATGGGCAACTTCGGTCCTGGAGGGCCACTGTCCTACAGAGTTAAGCTCCAAACCTGAAAAAATCACCTGCCTGTAATTTTCTAGTAATCCTGAGGACCTTGATTAGCTTGTTCAGGTGTGTTTGATTAGGGTTGAAGCTAAACTCTGTAGGACAGTGGCCCTCCAGGACCGAAGTTGCCCATCCCTGCTCTAGGTAGACTCAGTATCTAATGAGAGATTAGTAGTAAGTGTTCAAATTGTCACAGAATTTGTTCACTAAATACATCTACAATGAAGGAGCATAATTTGTGTATGCTTTTTGATAATGTGTCTGTAATCACTTTAGGGTGGTGGTGCATGCTGATTATCCATTACTGAACACTGAATTAATTTCACACAGGGCTCAAAATGAGCTCTGCTTATGCAGTGATTTTGATTAATCAGCACTGTGTAAATATTCCTGCACCCAGTGCACTGTGTATTCATACATTTTAAAAATGTGTATTTAGTTTCTAAACTTTTGTAAGATTAACTTGAAGTACAATTATTTTCATAAGGAGGGAAAACACTGTGTGTGAAGCTGGTTAGATTTAAATTGAATTGATAGTAAGTGTGAGCATATACTCCTAAAATGTATTTTCTCTTTCTTTCTCTGGGTGATTTGCAGTGACCCTGTTCCTAGAGTTCTGGAAACGGCGGCAGGCCCGTCTGGAATATGAGTGGGACCTTGTGGACTTTGAAGAGGAACAGCAGCAGCTACAGATCAGGCCAGAGTATGAGTTGAAGTGCACAGGCCGCAGACTCAACCGCTTTACTCAGGTACCTGCAAACACTACAGCGTGATTTAAAGGGTTAGTTCACCCAAAAATGAAAATTCTGTCAGTAATTACTCACCTTCATGTTGTTCCAACCCCGTAAGACTTTGGTTCATCTTCAGAACACAAAATAAGATATTTTTGATGAAATCTGAGAGCTGTCTCACTCCTTCATAGGCTTCTAGGCAATTTCATTCTGCCGGTCCAGAAAAGTTAGTAAAAACATTGTTAAAATAGTCCAAGTGACTACAGTGGCTCAACCTTAAGTTTATCAAGCTACGAGAATACTTTTTGTGTGCAAAACCCCCCAAAAATAACAATTTTATTCAACTATTCGTTTTGTTGAATGAGAATATAACAGGAGACAAAAAAATCAAAAGCAGGGTGAATGAAAACTGAACACTTCAAAGAGCTTCTGTTAACAGGACATTTCAAGCATGTTGCTTTTTCAGATTTCACATGCATGCTGATAACACTATCTTAATAGCCTTTGTCACGTGTTGATTTGTGACTGAGAATCTGCCTGATATGTTTTAAATAATTTGCATGATCCGAGCCAATATTTGCATTTGTCTTCTGCCCAAACTGGTTTTTGCCACATCATTTAACACATTATCATAAACATGACAAAGGCAAGTCTTCTGCTATGAAATCAGCCATTTTAGTTATTGTTCCATGTGACAAATACTCCATTTAAATTCTAATTTATGTCAGAGATTTTGTTTCTCAAGCATTCAAAACTCTGCATGTTGTCTTGGTGATGATTTGCCACTTATACTACCGTTCAAAAGTTTGGGTTCAGTAAGATTGTTTTTTTATGAAAAAAATAAAAATGTTTTATTCATTAAAGTCATCAACTGTGAAAGTAAATACTTTTACATTGCATTGCATTACATTGCAAAAAAATATATACGGTAATAATAAATCACCAAATAAATGCTGTTCTTTTGAACTTCCTATTAATCAAAGAATCCTGGAGAAATTAACAGAAAAAAACAGAAAAGAATTCACAGACACCAAATTTTTGAATGTTAGTGTAAATGTACTAAAAAAACGTCGAATATACTTTGCTTTGGGCTCTTCAAATCCAGTCCAGTGTTTTGCTGAATTTAGCAAACTCCCCAAACAAGCCAACCGCTGTGTTCAGAATAACTTTTAAATCACAGACTAGTGTGTTTAATTAGGGTTGGAACTGAAGTCTGCAGTAGAAGAGTCCTGTTATACACCAGCCTAGAAACGTTTAGTAAGAACGTAAATGGGGTCATTTTGGATTCCATGTTAACTTTGAGAATTAAAGTTTGATTAAAATTCATTTATTCATCATCTCATATATTTTTTTAAATGTTGTTTAACATAGTCATTTTTATTTACACAAAATACATTTACATATTGTACCATGACTGCTGTTGCACTTAAACACTTGTAGTACTAATTGGCTTGCTGACACTCTCTTTATTCTAACAGGAAATGGAGCCTTATCTTTCTTTCCCCAGCAAGTGTGCTCGATTCTGCCTGTCTGGAGCAACTGTTCTCTTCTGGGTGAGTTTTCTACTAATTTCCTACACTGTTCTAGCTAGCTAATTTAAAGAAACTTCAATCTGTTTAAAAGTCCCTTCTCTTTGTTTTGTCAGACGTTTCTGATAGTGGCCTGTATAATGGGGGTGATCGCTTACAGATTAGCGGTTTATGCAGCATTCGCCAGCGTCATGAAGGACAGCCCCACCAGTAAGATCCAGCTTGTGGGTTCTCTCATCACTCCTCAACTTGCCACCTCTGTCACTGCTTCATGCATCAACTTTGTCATTATCCTCATTCTCAACTTCCTCTATGAGCAAGTGGCCATCTGGATCACAGATATGGGTGAGCGAAAACCGCATCCTCATTTCACACGAGAAAAGCAGTTTCGAGATATATTTATTGAGTGTGTTTGACACGTTCAATGCATCTCAAGCTCCGGAAAATCATAAGTTTACAGTTTGTATAATTAATGAATTACATTAATTAATTCATAACAGTTTGTAATGAATTAATGTGTCTGCTTTGTTTATTTGGTGAGTAGCTGTGTACTAAGCTGGATAATGTACAGTCGGACTGTAGCCCTGTTTCCATTACCCTTCAAATTGCACAAAATGAAATTGCGAATTGAAAATGCGCCCAATGGAAACGCGTCAATTTCGCAAAAACTCCCATTTATCACAAAAATGTTTTTACGCTCGCATGAGGTGGTTTTTCAAGCAGTTCGAAAAAGGAATATTTCGCAAAACGGTCAAAAAAAAGGTCACCTGACGTAGATGAAGCGGTATGTTTGGACAGAAGATGAGACAGAGTTCTTTATTAAACTCATAAAATACAAAAGAATTACGAGAATACTTGATTCTAAACAACAAAGAAATGCCACAATTTATCAAGACCTTGAAGCAGATATGAGGGAGAAACACCCAGAAACACCTCATATGTGCCGCTCCTCAGTATAAGGGGCTTTCCTTGCCAATAATGCTTGGATAACATGCCTACGTCTCCTCGATTAAAAATAATGGCTAGTGCAGTGGCTTTGATATATGTAAACCTACCCACATCCGTTGCCATGATTTTTGGAATGACTTATCGCCAGAGGAAAAAGTTACATTTTATTTTGCATAACATCAGTTAATGGAAACGCCGTCATTTCACAATATTTTTTTTATCGACATTTAGAAAATATCGCAAAAGTTTTGTGCAAATCTGTGATTATTCCAAAATAACAATACGGTGTGCGTTTATTTTCCGATAATGGCCATTTCACTGTACATTATCCTTCACATATTTGCTCATCTGTACAACTGAGCTGTATGAAAAAATATTTGATGAACTTCCTCTATTTTTAACTCTCAGAGATCCCCAAGACCCATCTGGAGTATGAGAACAAGCTGACCATGAAGATGTTTATGTTCCAGTTTGTGAACTACTACTCTTCCTGTTTCTATGTGGCCTTCTTTAAAGGGAAGTTTGTGGGTCATCCGGGAAACTACAGTTATATGTTTGGAAAGTGGACCAGTCTGAGAAATGAAGAGGTGAGGCAGCCTGAAATATCAGTTTTCTTCAGGTGAATCTCAAAATAAGTAGGTCTAACATGAAACATGCATTTTAATATTTAGTGTGCCCCTGGGGGCTGTCTGATTGAGCTGACCACACAGCTGCTCATCGTCATGGCTGGAAAACAGATGGTTGGGAACGTCCAGGAGGCTCTGCTTCCGTAAGCGTTATGAACTTTGACCTCTAACACTGACTCTTTTTCAAGTCGTTTTTGTTTTATACTTGCATATTTATGGCGCATGTGTATTTTTTAGAAGGTCAGAATGTAGTTGTCCTCTAGGCAATTTTCAAATCCAAGAAAACACGTAATGGTCCCTTGTGTCTGTGTCTCAGACTTCTCAGAAACTGGTGGGGCAGCAGGAAAGGGCGGAGTCATCCAGAAAGTACATACAGTAGATGGGAGCAGGACCACGATCTGCAGAACTTCAGCCAGTTTGGACTCTTCTATGAGTATCTGGAGATGGGTACGATTTAACACACGTATACATGTTGGAATTATTTGGTGTTGATATACCAAAACACTAGCGAATTAGAATTAGTGTACTAGAATTACTATTATTATAATTTATTTGTATTGTTTATGTAGTTGTGCTAAATTAAATAATATTGTATAATACACTTTTTTATTACTTTTACTCAGCAAGGATGCATTACATTGGTCAAAAGTGACAGTAAAGACTTACATTGTTACTAATCTTTCTATTTCAAATAAATGCGGTTATTTTGAACATTCTTTTAATATTTAAAAAATATTAAGTAGCACAAATGTTTCACCATTGATAATAATAATAAATGTTTCTTGAGCAGAAAATCAGCATATTAGAATGATTTCTGAAGGATCATGTGACAATGAAGACTGGAGTAATGATGCTGAAAATCCAGCTTTGCTATCAAAGAAATAAAATACATTTTAAAATGGAAAACAGTTGTAACAATATTTCACATTATTGCTGTTTTACTGTATTTCTAAACAAATAAATGCAGCCTTGGTGAGCATAAGAGACTTTTTTTCGAAAGCATTAAAAAATCTTACTGACCCCAAACTTTTGAACGGTAGTATATATTAAATATAGACTATATATAGTAAATTGTTAATATAAATGAAAAAAATATACATTTCTTTATCATTATTAAACATACAAGTATAAGTATACATACAAGTATACAAGTTCTTATAAAAGAAGTCTCAAGTAAGGATCTGGATCTTCAAATCTGCTAGGGGTTTCTGTCAGCATTTTCTTTCCTTCATCAATTAAACCAGTTGTTTCCTGTGTGTTTTAAACAGTGATCCAGTTTGGCTTCATAACACTTTTCGTAGCCTCTTTTCCACTGGCCCCTCTTCTTGCCCTCTTCAACAACATCCTGGAGGTGCGAGTCGATGCTTGGAAGTTTACCACACAGTTCAGAAGGCCAGTGGCAGCAAAGGCACGCAACATAGGAGCGTGGGAAGAGATCCTTAATGTGGTGGCCATCTTGTCCGTAGTCACAAATGTAAATGCAAACTGTTTTGTTCTGCTTTTCTATTTAATTGACTCATCCCATAATTTTACTGTCTTGTGTAAAATTGGATGTGGCTTGCTTAACTTGCTCATTCTAAATATAGTTTACTGATTTTAGTGAAATCAAACATTATTTCCACCATACTTAAAATCTATTGTGGTTTCTTTTCTCCTCTCATTTGCACTTGAGGCCTTCATAATGGCATTCACCTCAGATATGATTCCTCGTCTGGTCTATCTGTACGCCTACCACGGAGTCAGGGAGCCCACTATGAGTGGTTACATCACCAACAGCCTCTCCTTATACAACATCTCTCAGATACCTGAAGATAACCTACCCGAACCTGGAGAAAACCCATCCTGGTTTAACAGCTCTACCATCACGGAATGCAGGTTTGCGATTGCCTATTGGGAACTATAGTTTGAATTAGATCTAGATTTCTATATGCTAAATTAACAGCATCATGAATTTGAATTTATTTTTTCCCAGGTATCGGGATTACAGATACCCACCCGGCCATGTAAAGCAATACACACACACAATGCAGTTCTGGCACATCCTGGCTGCTAAGCTAGCCTTCATCATCATCATGGAAGTAAGCAACTGCATGATCCAAAGGACTCTTTATTTAATCTTAGGAAATATTAATATGGACAGGAAGTTAATATGGTGGAATATGCAGGAGAATTTAAAATAACTTTTATTTTTTTATTGGGATATAACGTCTGTGATCAGGAAAGTGAATTAGAGAATTGAAAAGCAAGTTAGAGAAAGTAAGCAATCGTTAAGTTCAGTAGCTTACACTACTATTCAAAAGTTTCAGTAAGTAAGATTTTTATTAATTAAATTAATTCACCAAGAACATGTTAAATTGATCAAAACTGACAGGAAAAACTTTTACATTGTTACAAATATGTTTCCTAAACACTTAATCAGCAAATTAGACTGATTTCTGGATCAAGTGACACTGAAGACTGGAGAGTGTTTATAGAAATGTTATTTGAGTTTTTGTTAGCTTTAGTTTTTATTTATTACCAGTTCATAATTTTTGAAATAAACTGAAATTTCTCATTTTTGTTGAGTTTGAGTTTTTCAACTAATATTAACTAATATCAACTAATATTTCAATTAATATTTTAATTTTAGATAATAATAATCCTGGTATATAATAAATAATAAGTCTGTCTGTTAGTTTAAAAACTTGATTGCTTGAAACTTAAAGAAGAAAAAAATAGTGCAGGAATAGAAAATGGAGGATTGGAACTGATTTCTGACCATAAGAATTAGCACAGCAGTACTCTGATCTTCCTTTAACATGAACATTGTTTTTAGCATCTGAATTTTTATAAAGAGAATGAAGTGAGCTCAATACAGTGATGGAAAGACATGTACTGTAGTATGAACATTAATATTTGCTAAGCATTTAGTTACCATTTGACACACAAGCGTACCCTGGTTTCACAGACAAGGCTTAAAGCAACACTAAGGTACATTTTTAACCTTAAAATAATGTTTCCAAAATCGTATCAGTGGTTCATCAAGTCGTAACAGGGTGAAAGGCACTTCCGGATTCGCTTTGCGGCCCTATATCTGCTATAACCACACCATGCAAGTTTGCCAAACTGGGTCGCGTTTCTGTAGTTCGAATGAGACATAAGAAAACTACAAATTTGACTTGCTTTACGTCAAGCGTTACAATAGTCATTATTTAGTTTTTCTTCGTTTCTGATGTCGCAATACATCATGCTTTCATGAAATCATGCAACATACTCTACCTTGTCTGTGGACATCGTTCATTCCAAAGCCGGTGCTGGATAAACAGCGAGCATGCGTGCGACAGTTGGCTGCGGGCGGCGAAATTATTTACGACAGCGGTAATGGACAATTCCGCTTCCAACCTGTAGGGTGACCGAAGAGGAAAAGTTCCTTAGTGTTGCTTTAAGACTAAAGATGTTAGTGCCATCTCAAGATGCAACACCAGTAATGGGTTTTTTTCTAAGGCACGTTTATAAAAGCCACTTTAAAGGGATAGTTCACCCAAAAATGAAAATTCCGTCATCATTTACTCTCGCTCAAGTTGTTCCAAACCTGTATGATTTCCTTTCTTCTGCTAAACACAAAAGAAGATATTTTAAAGAAGGTTGGTAATTAAACAGTTGCTGGTCCCCATTGACATCCATAGTATTTTTTTTTTCCTACTATGGAAGTCAATGGGGTCCATCAGTCGTTTGGTTACTGACTTTCTTCAAAATATCTTCTTTTGTGTTCAGCAGAAGAAAGAAAGTCATACAGGTTTGAAACAACTTGAGGGAGAGTAAATGATGACAGAATTTTCATTTTTGAGTGAACTACCCCTTTAATGTCCTGATTGAACTAAGGCCTAATCCTGGCTTGATCTAATCCCTGTCTGTGAAACCAGGCCTTAGCTGTCTAAACCTGGTTGTACAGTGTGTGCACATGATAACTGTTCCTCTGTTTCCCCTCGTTTCTCAGCACGTTGTATTTGTGGTGAAATTCTTTGTGGCGTGGCTGATTCCAGATGTGCCGTCAGACGTGAAAGCGCGTATAAAGCGCGAACGCTTTCTGGTTCAGGAATACCTGCACAACTACGAAGTGGAGAAACTCAAGATGCAGCTGAGCCAGAGTTTCTGCCTGTCCACAGAAACGGCCTCACTGCTGCCCTCTAGTCCTAGCAAACAACAGGTGCTTTCTGAATGTATTTGAACATCCATGAGCCCTCAGGTCTAATCAAAATGTACTGTACACTGCAAACCATGGAGGAATCGAATCTTCGGGACGGCCTTCAAATATTTATTGCAAAAAAACTGCCTGCCCTCATCCAGACAACTGCCAGAACTTTTATAAAGAACGACACCCCTAACAATGATACAAACCTGCAGCTTTTTTTTCTGCTTGTGGTTTATGGGAGAACAATACAGTTTCCTCTGTGGTGTGTTTTTTTTTTTTTTTTTTTTACATGTCCGGAGTGCACTTGTATAACTGCACTCTTTCAATGGAGAAAGGCTTGGAGACACATCACAGTGATTTAAACCGCAAACCCTCTGGAACGCAGCCTGGTGCTCCTCATGTTGCCTCGAGAGCAAGTTGCTGTGAAGACAACGTAGGAGTAATCATATATGACCATTAAAAGACTTGTGAAAATGTTTTTCGAAGGCAATAAAGCTTTTACGTCTGTCCAGCTTGTTGCCATAACCTTTTTCTTTTGAAGATGTGATCTGCATGTTTTCCCCTGTATGTCTGACTGTGAAAGCGGTACTTGTAGTCTTTTTTGCCTTTTTCTGATCTGTCAGGGTTTTTTATTTTTTTTAAAGTTTTTTTTAAAAGATTTAACAGTTAATATTTGTTTTTGTCCCGTGGTTATTTTCCCCTTTTGAAACACAGAATATCATCATAATTTCTGTAGTGCTTGCATTATCATGTTTCTCAGAGTATTTATATTTTATTGTTGATATTCTTTTAATTAATACCTTGTAGAAAATTTGCTACCCACACATTCTGTTCAGTGTAATATTAAAATGTAATGAAATGTTTGTTATTATTATTATTAGCTTTCTTCAAGGATGTATTTATTGCTTCAGAATAATCATATAACTGCTTTATTATCTGGTTGGTTGGAAGGAAGGATTGTGGAATGATTGTGTTTTAAGCTCTATAATGACTTGCTATGTATTTTCTGATGCTTCAGAAATCAGAAACTCAAGCCATTATACATAACCTCATTCTGTCAATGTTTGCACATATCGTACATCTGAGGCTCATGAACATTAGCTCTTGTCTTTAATCATGACTAGGAGAACACTAGTCTTTTTTTTCATTATATTTCATGTAACTGAGTTCTGCACATTTGCACTTAACAGGATCAGTTCAGATTTTTGCCATCAGTTCTCTGTGCATCAGTGACTTTGATGTTCACCCTGATAACTGCATTTGATATTACAGCAGTGATGGGGCAAATTATTTCAGAGATTCCCCCTGTAAGACCAAGTTAAACATCTCTGTTGGTCTATACATGCAAAAGGACAAACATTTAATTGAGTGAATTGAAGAAATGTATTACTGACCTGGTGCAAAGAGATTTGGTTCAAAAATGTTGAGCTGCTCCATCCACATTTCAGATGTTTGGTTACTACATTCTGTAATACTGTTGATGAACACTATATTCACTCAGCGCCAACCATCCTCTACAGAGACTTGACTGGTTTGAAAACAAACAAGCGTTTTAAAGTGTCTTATCAATTCAGCTACACATGACTTCCATGTACACAACATTTTGTGAGCCATACATGTTCATTTGATACAAATGTGTTATAAATTCTCTCTATATATTTTTTTTAGACTGTCGAGTGATTTATGCTGTCTTTCATAGATCTTTTATGGATAATGCAATTACTGTTTACAGAATTATTCTGGTTATTGTGTGTTGCTATACTTGTAAACACAATTTGATTCTAAACAAAACATAATCTCTGTACCCAATGTGACAATATTTAATGTTACAGTGACGTTTTAAAAATAATATCTAAAAAAAAAAAAAAAATGCATTTAGTTTAGGATTTTTTTGTGTGTTCAGATGAGACCATGTCACCCATGCCTTGCCTTAATTATTTTCTTTGACAATGATACTTATGTATGTGTATTTCTTATTTGCCCTACAAATGTTTACAGAATGAGTTGCATGAAAGCCGTGTGAAAAAAAGAAGTGTGAATAATCATGAATCAAGGTTTTAAAATAAATTATTGTTTGCATTCCAATAACGAGAATGTGCCAAAAATAAAGTAAATGAAGTATATATCACACGTGTGTTAGCACTTGTTGGGCGTCCTCTGCACTGTCTGCAACACGGTAAATGAACACAAGATGGCGCCTGCGCTTCACTAAGCGCGCTATCGTCAACCTGTTGTGTCTCTTTCAAGGACGCGCACAGCGTCGCAACAGCAGCGCAGTTACTTTCCCATGAAGAGCTCTGTGATTTATCAAGATATCAAAATAATAAATTACTAGTAACTTATGAAAATGCCCCGCCAGCATATCCCGCATTATTCCCAGCCATTAGAAACAGACTTAAATTCAAAATTATCTGTATTGGCCTCGAATTTGACATACGCGCACACACAATAGCTATTTTTATTTATTTATTTATTTTAGCTGTGGAGGACAGTGAAACAGAGAGAGGGAGGGGGACTGCGAGATATGTATATGAATTATTAATACGCTTTTCCTTCACACCAGCACACGCACTTGGAGGGGGGAAACACCCCTCATTCGGTTTCCATAGCACCGCCCCCAGGAGGCTTGCACGGCCTTTGATGGAAAACAAGCAATAGGCATAAAAGCACAAATGTAGAAACTTCGAATGTCACGTCATGTGCCTTTCATATACGCATCGAAAAACTATCATTTTCCCGTACGTGGAACATAATCAGATAATCTGAGGACAAAATCAAAGAAAATGTGAATGGAATGTGAACATTGTCCGCCCTCTCTAACCCCTCCCAAAGCAGTGAACCGCTGCTGGCACTCGAAGGGAGTGATCCGCCTCGCGCGCAGCACACACTGCTAGTTGGCAAAGGAGTGGCGGCGGGAGCTCGCGCCGCTCTGATCGCGAGACTGTCGCTGACCTTGGTGCTGAACGCTTTCACCTCCCTTAACTGTCACTTTGCACCTAAAAAAGTGACAGTACGAGACAACGAACTGGACCAGTTCTTATTTGATCATACCTCGTTTTTTATTTGTTGTTATCCGATTTTATTTCCAACTCATTTTGAAGCTAACAATAATTTCTTGACTCAAATCTGAGATGGCATCGCGTGCCCTTATCGCGCGCAGGGCAGTTTATGAGTTTATAATTGTGAGTAGACAGAGCCATACCACTTCTGATATAGTATCTCTTGTGTAGGCGGAATCTTTTTTTTTTTTTCTTCTTCTTCTTCTTCTTCTTCTTCTTCGCTCGTGAATTTTCCTCATCTGTCTTACTGAATCATTGATCCGCTGGGTATCGGTCCGGTATGCTCTGTCATCTCACACAGTGACATGGTACTTTAACATTACCGGGGGAAAAACGAGGGATTATCACATTTGGACATGGAGACTCCGAAGGAGCCTGGTTTTGTGCCCAGCAAAGAGGGGCTGAAGCAACTAGCGGGGAAGACACTGGGGCGCATGTACAAGTAAGATATTTTAACATTTTCCAATTGATTCAGTCATTTTAAAATAATAGGCCTAGATATGTGCATATTGTGGCTCTGAATACATATGAACTCTAACTATAGCTATAACGGAACAGAAAATTCACGAATGTGTTGCTAGTTTGATCTGTTCAATAACGAGTTTCCCCGGTCGGTTTTGGCGTCACGCCTCATGGAGACGTGCAGAAAATTATGTAATTCTGCATAATCCTGGGAGGAGGGGATGGAAGCATGCAAGTTTTCCTATCTTGAAAGGTTGTCATTGTAACCCGGCGATTAAAATGCATTTACGACTGAATAGTAATCGTTCAATTAGAGGATCCCCTTGAGTGTCTCTTCTTTTTTTTAGAGATCATTCACATATATACCTGCAAAAAAAGACCACGATTGAAATAAGAGAAAATCGGTTTATCCATATACATTTAACGTTGCTCCTTGAAATTGAGTCATTTTTGTGCGTGTGTCTTTCAAAAAAACCTTTTTTGCAATTTATGAAAAGGGGAAAAAAGATCGAGCGCTTAGGAACGAATTGTTCTTACGCAACTGAAAATATCCTTTCCCCCCATAGCACTAATACATGTGTCTCATCATATTTCATTTTTTTCGTTTACTTATAAAAATGTTGTAGTCATTGAGTATTTTCCAAAATAATAGAATATTGTATTTTATTTGTCTCCTGTAATTAAACAACTGATTTGACATTCATAATGCAGTTCATGTGCATTTTATGCAGTTTACACGTGCAAAATATTACAAAATAAAATGCATTTAACTCCGTCACATCTGCTAATTAAATCATATGAATGAATCGAAATTTATGACATTTTTCATTTCTTTAAACAAATATATTCCTACGTGTTTGCACATGAATTTATTGAATCTATCTGCGCATACTAGGCCTATGTTTTCATTAAATAATAGTAAATAACTGTAAGTAAATAACTCTTTTTGGATACCCAAGGCACTGGTATAATACTATTAATATCGTGTTAGTGAATATGAGTGGACCTAAGCCCGTGTGAATGTAAATAAGGTGAAGGTGAAGGGAATGCTGCAATGCGGTATACAGTGCGCTTTACAGCAGCACACGAAGCCTATGTGGAGTTTACATAAAAATATCTGTAGGAAAAAAAAATATATATATATGCAAACTATTCCTGCAGGCCATTTCAATAACTATTGTCTAAATATGCCCGCGCAGTTTAGAGTAGGCCTACTTGAAAAATATATATTTCAATTAAATTAAATGCCAAAAGGATATTTTGATGCGTTTGTAATTGTAACGATGATTGTTGCTTCAATAATAAAAGTGATGAAATTCCTATTAATTGGTTCATTCGGACCACAGTCGTTATAGTGTCCTTCAAGGAGTCTGACAACTCTCTTCTGACATATGCAGAGTGCTAGAAAAGAGGCAAAAACCTGGCGACAACATTGAATTGACCGAGGATGGACGGCCTTCCCAGACCAGCGAGAAAAAGCCACCTTTGTGCGACTGCACGTGCTTCGGACTTCCGCGCCGCTACATCATCGCCGTCATGAGCGGCCTCGGGTTCTGCATCTCCTTCGGTATTCGGTGCAACTTAGGCGTGGCAATAGTGAGCATGGTGAACAACAGCACCATTCACCTGAACGGAAAGATCGTCATCAAAGAGGTTTGTGCGCGTGGCACACTTGGATTTTATATGTTCACGTCAGCTTCGTGACACCCCCACTCACAGCCCACGAGCTTACACACACACACAGACAGAGAGAGAGAGAGAGAGAGAGAGAGAGTCTGAAATCAATTAATGGAAATACAAAAAATAATAAAGGGAATAATTCAAAAACACATTGGTTTGTGTTTGTTGGAAAGAGGCTTAGTGAATGCCCCACTACTAGCTTGGAAAATATTGAAAACAAGTAGGCTACTCATGCAAAAAAAAATTGACCTTGGCTATATCAGCCTCAAATTGATTAATTCTTCAGCTGGAAACTAATCCTTCGCTCTTGTCATTTCATTTATTGTGCACAATAATCAATACGTATTTTGTGCTAGCCTATGTGTTTAAAAAAATAAAAGTTCATATTTTCCCATAACGAATATATAATATAGGCTTGGCTATATTATATATTTAACCTGTTATTAGAGGTGTGTGGAAACGTGTGCATATTAGCTTAAGGATTTTCATATTTTCAGTTGTCTCTCGCCTTTTACAGACAGGATTTGGTATATGATTATTTTCTGGTATTTCTCTTCCATAGAAGGCAAAGTTCAACTGGGACCCGGAAACAGTTGGAATGATCCATGGCTCGTTTTTCTGGGGTTATATTGTGACACAAATTCCCGGAGGATATATTTGTTCTAGACTGGCGGCAAACAGGTAAAGCTTTAGAAACATTGATAGACTGATATGTATTTGTTAATTAATTCAGATTATTATTATTATTATTATCATCATTATTCATATTAGTATTATTTCAGTAATTAATTGATTTTAACGTCGCATTTGGTTTATATATTTTCCACATTGCAAATAGGCTAGGCTACCTTACAAGCCTAATGGTAACGAAAGAACATTAATATGCTAATTAATTATTAACAATTTAACTAACAATAAATATTCTATAACAATACTTAATTTATTGATAAATTATATAATTTAGTTTTAAACGGATCACAGATGTTTGTCCCTGTTGCAAACCAAGCCATTAAAAGTAATGCATCTCGGCCCGTTATCCTACTAAAAGATGGTGTCGCCCACGTTTTCCAAACCAGCAGGATCGCGCACAGAGCTTCTGCACATAACAGGAGCTGGCAAGTTCAGATGCAGCCAGTGACGCATCTCCAGGTGTTTGTCAACCCAACACGAAAGCAGTGCGAAAATAATGCCTAACAAGGAATTTCGTTAAATGTATTAAACATTATTGAATATAATAGTAGAAATAATTAATACATGGCTTCAGTCATAGACTTTAAAAATATTTGAAATAAATATTTGAAATAAGCAATTGCAAAATCGAGCTGCAAAAACTGGCTATAGGCCTACATCCGTGGTGCGTTCTTCGTTTTATTCATAATAAGCCTGCTAGTGATGACTGCATACTGTATTATTTAAGACACTTTGGTTATTCATAGCGCCTACTGGAACTACTTGTCATTGGAAGAGGATGATGGGAGGAGCTGATTTAGCACAAGTGCAACCCAACCTCCAATTTGTTTTATTGACTGGTTGATTGACTTGTAAGGAGGACACGCATTTTGTGTGAAATTAATTTCGTTATAGCCTATTATATCTTACTTAACTTTATGCATTATTATAGTTTATATTGATTCAATTTTGTTACAGAAAACGAAGAAAGATCTCTAACTTACGAAATGTTTATTAAAATAGGCCCTACCGATGTTTTGGAAAACGTCTCAAGTGCTTCAAACGTTTCCATTTGAAGGCCATGGTCCATATTAAAGAAGGCATAGGTTGTAAGCCTACATCACTGTTCTAATTGTATTATTATAATATAAACCTTATCAATACTATTTTTATTCAAGTTTCTAAGGGGAACGGAAATCAAATAAACAAACGAATAAATCAAGGCTTCAGACAGGCAGAGGGAGAGTTCATTGCTATGGTTGACGAGTCTGCTCGTGTTTCGGTGTTGCGTGAGTGGCAGACTGAAGGCTGACCCGTCGTGTGAGTTGTAGGATTAGACTCTGTCTGTGGGGCATTCTCCACCTGTTAATGAGGTCCCGGGGGGGAACCGTGTCTAATCTGCTCAATGAGGGGGGCATGGCAACCAGCCCCGGACATGCTGCCAGAGGGTTTGGCCGTGCCTCATATATCGCACAACAAATTTATAAAAAATAAAACTGCCATGTCGTTAGCTGGAAATATTTGGAACATTGGACACAATTGGTTCTCGCTAAAACATCTGTTTTGATGGTCGGCCAACAATGTCAAGGATCGACATATATAGCCTATTGAAATGCTGTGCAATTGTGTAGTTCTATTAACTCAGTACGTCAAATCTTTGACATAATTGCGTCGCAGAAATTATACATCAGTTCTCAGTTCATATTTCGGCTATTGGCTGACGTGATTGAGATCTAATAGAATCAGCGAGTCTCGTGCCGGAGAACTCCCTCAATCCGATTAGCGAGTGCCGGTGGGAGAGAGGTGAGAGAAAGGGTCTTGAGCTCTACAGGACGTCAGGAAAATTGGAAATAAATGGAAACCCTTATTTCTTCTGTGGCAGTAGGTGCTGGCTTCACCCCGCGCGACCATTATGCCTGTTTTTTTTTCTTCACAGAAATAAGATTTGAATAGTATATTATAGGCCTATTTTGGGGGGTTTAAATGGGTTTAAAGTAAAGGGGGTTTAAAGACGAGGTTAAAGAAACCAAAATATTACATAGCTGAAATAGAACAGCCTTAAACACTAGAAATAATACATATGTAAACATGAAATAATGCTTTTTTTTTTTCTTTTTTTTTTGCTGCATTTTATAATCCAATGGTAGGCTATATAATTAAACCATGTTTACATCTGTTATTCAGGGTATTCGGCGCAGCCATTTTCCTCACGTCCACACTGAATATGTTCATCCCCTCAGCTGCACGTGCTCACTACGGTTGCGTCATATTCGTCAGGATATTACAAGGGCTTGTAGAGGTAAGTCCGATTTTCTCTCATTTCATTCGAATTGCTTGTTTGCTAATAACGATCTAATATCATAACCTTCTATGTATTCATATCTAAAATTTGGGCACTTGCCTTTGGCGGATATTTTCTCAAAAAGCCATTTGTGGGAATTCTTCCTAGGAAAAGCCCATGGTCCTGTAACAGTCAGTTATGGCCTGAGGATATTCAGAGAGAATAATAACCCAGGGTTTGTCTTTAGTACAGCCTGCCCTGTATTGATCTGTAGACAACATGACAACACTGTATATATTATTATTATTCTTTTATTTAAAACAAATGGAATATTCATTTGCATTTAAATTGATTTATGTGATGTAACTTAATAATTTGTATCATTTGTTTATAATTTGAAAATCTGTCTAAGCACATTTCTTTGTAATATAAAACTGATGTGTAGTATTATTGTTAGGGTGTGACCTACCCAGCCTGTCATGGGATCTGGAGTAAATGGGCTCCTCCACTGGAAAGAAGCCGTCTAGCCACAACCTCTTTCTGTGGTAATTTACATCTTTATTCTCTTTCAAGCAAATATAGATTAGTGGATAGTAAAGAAAATCATGTGTCGTTACATTTTGTTAAGTTACCTCATTATTGTGTGCATGTCAAAATTGAAAGATACATTTGTTGTTTAGCAAGAATTCTAGGAAACATTATTTATGCATGGACTGTATTTTCCTGTGTTGTTTTAATGCATGTATTCAGCCATTTTGATTTGAAGCTGCCAGAGTTGAAGCTGTTTTTGGTTCCATTTGAGCTCTCACATGGGCCTCATCCTCTCCCGTTCTGTAGGTTCCTATGCTGGAGCTGTCATTGCCATGCCTCTAGCTGGGATCCTGGTGCAGTACACTGGCTGGTCATCTGTTTTCTATGTCTATGGTAAGAGTGGTTTGTGTGTGCACCACTGTATGAGCCATGGTTATAGTGTAAAGCATAATTGTATGAGTGTGCTTAACGGTCTTGATGAGTGTATTTTAGTAAGTGTAGTATGGATCAACTCACTGATGCTGAGTATTGATTTTTCCTCTGATGCTGCCATGTGTCTATCCTCTGCACTGACACTGAATCTGCCTGACCCTGTGCCAAGAATTAGCACGCTCTGTCAGGAAAGCAATGAACTGTAATCCATTTAGTTATATGAGGAGTTTTCAGTCAGCTGATCTTCCTGTCTGCTTCTTATCTGACATCATTTTATGATGTTTTCTTTTAAGGTCAACATCTAAGAATCCTTTGTTTCTCTTTAGGGTGTTTTGGGATGTTCTGGTATATGTTCTGGATCTTGGTGTCATATGAGAGCCCAGCTGTCCATCCCACCATCACTGCTGAAGAACGCTGCTTCATTGAGGAGAGTATCGGAGAGAGCGCTAAGCTGCTAGGACCTGCAGAAGTGAGTGACCCCAAACGTAATCATACTCCAAACTTCTAGCTGGATATGGCTCAGAAGAAAATATCACAGCACAAAATGCTTGACTGAAGGACTCAAGTCCTAAAAAGAGATGGTTTGACTAATGGAATAACATCCCCTCTCATGCAAACCCTATAAGCATCACTCTTATAATTATCTGTAATTAAAATACTCGTTGGTGCTTGACACAAATTGAATTCATATGGTTGTGCTTTGAAAGATTGTAGAGATTAACAGCATAATGTGCCATTGTCTATTTATTTTGACATCAGGTTAATAATAGATATTTTTTGTTTTAAGATTTTGAACTTAAGATCAGGAGCTTTGATGGAGAGAGAAACCCCTGTTTGCAGTTACTGTGAACAAAATTATGACATTGCTGTAGTTTAAAACTGGTTTTGAGTGATTTGCAATTTGATAGAGGGTAAATGAAACCATATAATTATTTAAATTTCCCCTATTATGCTATTTTAAAGGTTCCTAATTTTATTTTGAAGGTCTCCTACAATAGGTTTACATGCATCCGTGGTCAAAAAACACTTTAATTTTCTCATACATTGCACGTCACCGCTTTTTTCACAGTGTTTGAAACGTCTCAATAAAGGATTCACTCACTCTTAACCCCTCCTTTCCGAGAGCTTCTGCTCTGATTGGTCAGATGGCCCAGTCTGTTGTGATTGGTCTCCTGCTTACAGCATGTGTCGGAAATGAAACGTCCATGACCATATCTGAATTTTAGCTCCAGAGGCTTCCTCAGCACTTGCATACAGTAACAATGGCATTGGTTTTAAGTCCTCATCCTTTGTAAGAGGATCCTTTCATGCAAAGTGGATTTACAGAGCAAAAAAACAGACATTCTCAGCTACAACTACATTGTTTGAGGGTGAGCCAAAGTACTAAGTAGACATTGTTCGCGGCAATGAAGACCATAGGCTGGCATTATGCAAATTTGTTACAAACTTACGTAGATATGTTACCCTGGAATTGTGACGACTCATTTCGGCAGCTCAGAATCAACTCTTTCTTTTAGGAGACAATAATTTTATTTGTCGTGCACTTTGATTTTAAAAATGTGCAAACCTTTTACATGAAACCTTTTTACATGATAGGTAATATTTGAAAAAGCATATTTGGGGATCTTTTAAGTCAGGATGTGTTGAAAAACATGAGGAGATAAATGTGTGGCCACCAAAAAATGTTGCCTTTAAAGTATAAAACTTACGTTAATCTATTGTGGTCTTATAGATTTTGAGGTAGAGGTCGATATATTTAGTGTCACCATATGAGGATTTCTAATTAAATCTGTAACATATCAAAGACATATCAGAGAAGTCTTGCACATCAGTTGTTTTGATGCTATAAAATGTCAGTCAGCTACTTTGATTTCTTTGGTGTAAATGCCATGCACTCCTAGAGAACATCAATACTGACAAAGAATCAAAACTGTTCAAGACATGACAGATAAAATCATTATCAGTATGGGTATTATTATAACAATGCAATACTATTTTCTCCTACAGAAATTCAAGACACCTTGGAAGAAATTTTTCACGTCCATGCCTGTCTATGCAATCATTGTGGCCAACTTCTGCAGGAGTTGGACCTTCTACTTGCTGCTCATCAGCCAGCCTGCATACTTTGAGGAGGTGTTTGGCTTTGAGATTAGCAAGGTAATTTCAGTTTACCTTTTAAATTGCATGTATTTAAATTGGTATTTGTATTATACAAAATGCATGATTGATTAAAAAATTAACAATGACTTAATCAGCGATTGGATCAAAATGGCTAGCCTTTGTATCTAAGTTGCATATGATTTTTGACTATAATTCCATTGTATATCAGTAAATGGGTGACCTTTGTCATTCCCTAAGGTCTGAAATAGGTTGATGAATTATTCATTGTGAATAGTTCATGATGAATTATTCATTAATCATTTATTGGTGATTTAAGTCTGTGCTTGCATCTCATTTTGCTCATTTTCTCACTTCCTACAGTTAAACCTGCAATCATGTCTTTGCATTGTAGAATTAACATACTAATTAATAGTGATGCCTTGCATATTACAGTAATGTTGCATGTCAATTTATTGTTTTGTTTTTTTATCCAGTATGCGTAATTGTGTAATGTAATTAACTATTTCATAATGGTTGTGACCATGTAAATTTAAGTAAAATCTAGTCTTTGCTCAATTTGATTGTAGATTAGACTTTGGACTTTTCTCTCTTTTCTGTGGTGGAACCACATCTTTGGTCAGTTGGTCAATGGCTAATGCTTTCATTCTGCAGTGTGTTTTCAATAAGATGCTTCTGAGCCTGACGGCTGCTGTCTTATTCAGGTTGGCATGCTGTCAGCCCTGCCCCATCTGGTGATGACCATTATCGTACCCATTGGAGGACAGTTAGCTGATTACCTTCGCGCCAAAAACATCCTGTCAACTACAACAGTTCGGAAGATCATGAACTGCGGAGGTGAGTGGAGCCTATTGCAGAATTCTTATTGTTCCTATTGCAGCCATATGGCTGAATTTTGGTTAAATCCATGTGAACTAGGAATGTTAAATGAGAATTTTTCATCAACCTAAATATTTCACACTTTTACCCTTTCTGCATTTCCTCTAAATTTATTTTTAATGTCATTTATTTGTCTATTTTAGCTTAGTGAATTGTTTTTATCTTTCACAGGCTTTGGGATGGAGGCCACTCTATTATTGGTTGTTGGTTACTCACACAGTAAAGGGGTGGCCATTTCATTCCTTGTGTTGGCTGTCGGCTTCAGTGGATTTGCAATATCAGGCAAGTCTTTGGGGAAACAATATGTCTGATTTAATAATTTCCCATGCAAACCTGCCGTTTATACACAACAATAACAAGAAAAAGCAGCAATAAAAAGCAACCATACGCAGCCAGGGAAGACTGCAAATAATGCCTTATTTTTAACAAAATACCATTGTTCTCCTTTTATCACTCAAACACACTCTTCCTCCACTGCAGCTTGGAAGGAATAAGTGGTTTTGCTGGACTTTTTAAATAATTCATACACACTGTCCCCTGAGAGCAGCCTCGCAGGCAGCACATCCAGACAGAGCACTCAATGAGGGAGGGCCTCCGCTCTACAAGATGGCGTATCTTTCTATTTTTAGTCTGTATCTCCAACATCATGTTAGAGATACTGAGAAAATGTGCACTCGTCTTGATACAGAACAGTATAGAACAGAAACGGAGTGTTTGAAAATATCTTTCTGTAATGTTGTTTGTTGCAGTGTTATTTTAGTATCACTGATATACTAACCTATTATTGTTTTTTGTTCATATTTCTTTTTAAATGTCTATATAGCTTTATTTAATTGTAGTTATTTTAGTACTTCACAAAAATGAGAAATATTGGAAACTAGCTGAAATAAATTTAATGTTTTTTTTAATTAATTTGATTTCAGTTAATGTTTATTTTAATGTAATGAAAATATTTTTTAATGGTTTTAGTTTTAATGATAATATCCCTGGTTTGTTGTTATTAACGCAGTGCCAAATATAGAAAAAATATAATTATTTACAGTTATTTCACTATTCGTAAGATGTTAATAAAATGTAAACCTCTGTTGTCCATCAGGTTTCAATGTCAATCATTTAGACATCGCTCCTCGCTATGCCAGTATCCTCATGGGAATCTCTAATGGAGTGGGAACTCTGTCAGGAATGGTGTGTCCTCTTATAGTGGGTGCCATGACCAAACACAAGGTAAGACCTCTTTGAATTGTCAGGACTTTCCTTTGAATTCTAGTGTTTGGATATAGTACTGTGAAATATACATGATATTGTGATATTTAAAAAATGATTTTTTAGATCTTTCTCCATATTCATTGTCAAAAATACTCAGATATAACTGCATGTTTATTTCATGTGTTATTCTTGCAGCTCCCAGGATGAGTTTCTTAATGTCAATGAATACTTGACAACTCTTTTATCCTTTCAGACCCGAGAAGAGTGGCAGTATGTGTTCCTTATCGCTTCCATGGTGCATTATGGAGGTGTAATCTTCTATGGCATCTTCGCCTCGGGGGAGAAGCAGTCGTGGGCAGATCCGGAGCAGACCAGTGAAGAGAAGTGTGGTTTCATTGATGAAGATGAGCTGGCTGAGGAAACAGGGGACATCAACCAGAGCTACAGTGCCCTGGGAGGTCCAGCCAAGACCTACGGGGCCACCACGCAGTTGAACGGAGGATGGGCAGAAGGATGGGATAAACGAGAGGTGTTTGTACAGGATGGTGCGGAAGAAGAGGGTTACGGATACAGGCAGGGTGGGGATTACTCCTAGACCTTGCAAATACACACTATGACACACACACACACAGACATACACAAACATAAACATACAGTGGCGCAAAAAAGTATTCAAAAAAACGACGCAAGTCACAGTTGAAAACGTGTAAATTCCATTGCATTAAATTGCAAGATATCGAACCAAGTGCAATCTGCAACAAATCAGTGTCCATTTGAAGTGTCTTCATAAATATATAGATATATGTAGTTATATATAAATAATGTATATGATATATCGTTATATCATCAAACCTAAAAAACTTGTTTTTGTAAGAAAAAATTAGCTAATGTAATGACATTTATACATTTTAACTATGACTTAAACATCCAGATACTTTTTGAGCCACTCTACATACAGCACAGTATAAAAATATATGATAGATTTTGTAGTGTCTGTGAGCCCTGAAAAAAGATTATCGAGTAACATATACAAAACTCTAAGAATTGTTGTTTGCACAAATTGAAATGATCAAATCCTACATTTAAATATGGATTTAAATGTATCAATTATACAAAGGGGAAATTACATATCAAAATTGGCTGACTGTAAATGTTCTATGTATTAAAAAGTAGAGTAACTTCATTTCAAGTGCAATCGTGCGTCACAAGTTTTTCACCCTATTATTCTGAGCCTTTGCAACATAGAGAAGCCTTTAGAGTTAGTCAGCCAATTGGCTTCCAGAACTAAGGCTCAGATAATGAATCTCATCCATGGAGAAAAACTGCTATAGAGAATTCCAACCAAGCAACAGGTTTACACTGTCTTTTTTCTGATTGCACTAAGGGAGCTGTACAATGTCATTTAACAGCACACAAAGTGAGTGTTTATATCTCATGATGTGTTACTTGTCCATCGTATAATTCATGTTTCTGAGAGATTAAAGAGGACTTTGGTCTTTGACACTGCAGAGAAAAAAGCACAGTTGTTTAGATGACATAAAAGCAACAAAAAATGTTTCTCAAGCTCAGCAGGTTGTTTCAATTGGATGGTGCTGTTCTATTTGGTGTAATAGATAAAACTTGGGAAGGGGTTCGATTTTAGATCATTGGAAATGCCTGGGAACATTATCGCAAAAGCTACAAAAAGCGAAAGCACAGGGTGTCAAAACTACGGACTCTTTAAATTCCATTCCATTCTTTTAACTCCATGCCATTTTGACATCTGTGAATGTTAGTTATGCATGGGTTAAAATTGTTTTTGTAAATGTTGTTTTTTATTTTACTATAACTATGTTCTTTTGCTTTACAAAACTGTTACTGACGTGTCAATTTCTTTGCACAATTAACCAAAGGTAACCTGTAGTGTGGGATTTTAGCTGGGATGGGGGAAACGTGTCCATTGGGAAAACAAGGGAGAACCTGTCTAAGGGCTGACACAGTCCTAGCAGCAGGTAATAACCATATTCAATGTACAAAGCAATAAAGCCATGGTAACAGTTACTTAGCAGTCACTTCACCCAAAAATATGTAACAAGTTAGCACTGTAATCATTTTGGTTTAAATGTTTTGTGATGACAATTAAAAAAAAAAAAAAGATTAAACAATTACTTACTGTTAAAGTATATAAATATATATATGAAAATATATTTAGATTTAGTAAGAGTCCAGTGCAACTCTCTTTGAGAGTTTGTGTGCTGGACCCACTCACCAGAAGAGAATGATTCTTAAGTGTCACCTGCAGCTGCTTCCCGGCCGGGCGAAGGTCTTACCGGGGTCCTCAGCTCCGCAGGTGGCCGCACCTCTGTAGTCGTCCTGTATGGTTGCCAGTGGTTGCTTTTTGAGAGTATGTTGTTGTCGGGTATCTTTTACGTTAATCCTCTCTTTTTGTCCTTCCCCATTGTTTCTGGTCTGTGTTTTGTCTGTGGCTAGAGAAGCGCTCCCTTGCTCCCCTCTTCCCTCTTTCTCCTTGCATTTTCCCAATACTGTTGCAATATTCAGTGACACAAGGATTGTGTGTAAAGGTATTCAAATATCTTCAAAAATGACAGTAATTTGCCTGATGATTTTGAGGTACCTTATTCTTGTTTCCTGCCTATTGAGTAAAGTGTGGATATATGGCTTCCTTTTGCTGTGTTACTGTAAATGGAGAGGTTTGTTGATGTGAAATTGAAATGCTCTATATAGCCTTTTTTTATATAAAATTATAACAAAATTGTACTCGCCTGTGTTGTTTTACTGGGATTCCAATAACCTTTGGTGGCCAAAGATTCCCTGTTTAAAACTGGGGACAATTTACTGCCAATATGTTATTGTCTGATTACAGTCATCAAGCACAATGTACTTTGTCCACCTGTTGTGTGTCTGCATGTTGGTAAATCATATCTAAGTTTTTAGCCCCAACATTGGTTATCTGTCACCCATATAGCATCTGTGTCCTTTCCCTGCTCTAGTAAAATCAATGTAAGGGCCCCTCGAGATCAGCAAAACCTATTGAGCACACAAACCTCCTAATGGAGGCTGGAAGGAGGGGCTGCACTTAGAAGCTGTTTAGAGGATGTGTTCAGAAAACCCACTGCCCTCCGAAATACAATGTTGTGTATCGTTAGCAAACAAATAAAAAAGCGTTTGTAAAAAAAAATTAATGAATATTTTTAATAGCATGAATTCATTAAATCTAGAATTTCATAATTTGGAGCATCCAGTGCCAAGTTCAAACATCTGAACTTTAACAAAAGTATGGTCTAAGATTAAGCTGCAGAGCATAGATATGGTCAGTTTAAGTCTGTTTGAGCCTATGCCAGTACTTTCAGCATCATTCCTCTGATTCAGACACATCCGCATCCCTGCAGGACACCACACAGTAAGAGAGGTGCAAATGAGACACTCGCCTGCCAGACACGCGCAGACCATGTCCTTCACACTAGCTTTAGAGGTAGTGACCTTAGCAGTATTTTTTGTCTTGGTGTAGGATATTCATTCTATCTATCTATCTATCTATCTATCTATCTATCTATCTATCTATCTATCTATCTATCTATCTATCTATCTATCTATCTATCTATCTATCTATCTATCTATCTATCTATCTATCTATCTATCTACCTACCTATCTATCTATCTATCTATCTATCTATCTACCTATCTATCTATCATATTGAAGTATGCATTATATTTGTAGACTTACGAGCTTCATATGCTCAGATGTCACAAATATCCTCCACAACCTGGAACACAGCCGAGTGGCCCTGTGCATTCACTACAGCAGTCAAAGCCAAGCTACAGTCCCGCTGGAGGAAACCCTCACAGTCTGGACTATGTCCAGCTTTGCCCTTTCTGGTATACATTGTGTAAATCAGTTACTAATTGGATAACCTTTCTTTCAGCAGCTGATTTACAATATCAGATTGACTGAAGAAACACGTTCACACTCTGGTGAACGTAATTGAAAGCTTGTCAATTGAGTGTGGATGTGTAATTGCTCCGAGTGAGGTTTTGTCCAAATGCCACAAAACAAAGATGCAGAGGTTACTATTTTCACTGAAATATTGATTTAAAGCACGCATTCCAAGGTGAAGACTTTAATAACAGCACAATAGTAATATTTAGTTACTTTTATAATAATATACTGTGTTCATTTATTTTAATACTTCAATAATAATAATATTTCACAATGGTTTAATGAATAATAGTACATTTTTAAAATATGAATGAATCAAATATGAAAATCATACCCAAGAATAAAGTAACTAGTCTTCCTTTTGACAAATCATTTGTAAGCAGGTTTCATGTCGAGCTATTGCTTTTGCTAATTAGACAACCACAATGAGACATCACTTGTGACCCTATTACATGTGTTTACTCTGGTTCTCTCAGCCGTAACCGTCATGGATGTCCAGCACAGATCGCAGTCCACGCCCTCCTCACTTAGTGTTCATTCAAGCTTCTCTGTTCTAATGTCACACTGAGAATAAATACAAGAACGTGCACAGACTGGCATAATATCTTAATATTAGCATTTGTAAATACTTATTTAGAAGTAAACATGAACCCATGTGTGTTTTTGCTTGTGTGTGTGTGTGTGTTTTTGTTGGTGGGTGGGGGCGGGCGTGCATCCACGATTGGGGGGCAGGTGTTACAGTGGTCTCTTGGGATGTGGAGGGGTGGTGTAGTGAGACTGGAATCACTCTTTGATGACAGGGGCCTGTATGAGGACCCTGAAGACTCGCCTCAACCCATAAATATCCCCTGATCCCCTCATGGACCCGGGGCAGGCGACTGGTTGGCGCATACAGTGTTTCGTTCTCCACTGGGAGAAGGAGGGAGAGGTGAGGGTAGATGTCTATGTAATCCATCTCATGTGTGAGGGGGAAAAACAGTGAATGAATGAGCTCTCATATTAAACCGAATAAGTCCCTTCCCCCACTGGCCCAGCTCTCAGTATCCTCATCAATTATTCCACAGTCATTAAAATCTCGTCTATCCCAGCAGAGGAACATATAAGCGAATGGAAAGGAATTTTTATGTAGTTGTTGTTTAAGTGGCAAGTGATATGTGGTGATGTGTACCACTATCTCAAACCCTATAGACAAGTGTAATGTTCAATTCAACATATACATTTTAAAAAGCGGAGGGAGAATCTGGGCTTTCTCCCTCAGCTCCCCCTTTAGAAACCACCTGACTGCAGGAGTGTGTGTGTGTTTGTCTATAGCCTTGGGTGGGTCTTTGCGTCAGTACTGCATACTGACGTCTCATATTCAATTCCTGTGATCAAGATTCACATCATGTTCAGGTGCTGGAAGAGGAAATCTCGTGGGCGGGGGAAGTCTTGATATAGAAAGGGGAAGCCATTACAGTTGCTGAAGGAATTCAGCAGATCATGGACATGAATATCTGCTGCTGTGCATAATTCAACAGATACATCTGTTGAATCCTGTTACAGAATTATCAACATTTTTAACGCACTATTTTTTAAATCATTTTAATGCATCGCATGAGGAGTCTTGTAGCATTAGCAAGACTGAAAGATCATGAATGATCCTGTTTCTATCACTCTATTCCGCAAAGTACATAATCAGGAAATTAGGGATAGTAAAAAAAAAAAAAGGGGGTTTTCTGGGCAATAATGATAAGATGATAAATATATTTTTATATTATGGCTGAAACTGATAAGCAGTCATTTTTTTAATACTATTTCTGTCTAATTAAATAAAAAATAAAGCACTAAAATCAATTGCGATGAGCGGATTTAGGCATTGTAACAACATACAGTTTAAAAAAAGAATATTCATTTTGACAATAATTATTGTTAAAGATTGCATTTAACACTAGTGTTTTTAAAGATTCATTTAAGTGAGTATTAGGTGACTGCAAATGTACAGTAATATAAATGTACAAATAGGGGAAATGACCATGCACAATTAAATATCAAATTTCAATCGTTACCAAAAAACTCCCCCTCTGACTCGATCAGCCATTAACTGATGTGCATCTCTATACGCAGCGGCGCTCCTCGCCAGCATCTGAATGACAGAGAGGAGAGAGAGCGACTGAGGGACTCAGGGGAGAAGCCTGACCTTTAAACAGAGCTGGCTACCAGTCCACAATGAGACATGCGTCCCACAGAGGTGCAAGACACAGTGGAGACAGCGCATAAGAAATGGGCACTGTGTTGTGTATATCAGTTAACTATATTTAATGCAATACTAACACCTTATGTATGTTTTTAAACATTTTGTGGAATTCTTTATTGTTTTGAAGCGCTGTAAAACTGCAAAATGCTCAACAAATATTTTCCCCACTAAAGCAAATATTCATTTTTATTGTTATAGGCCTATTCAAAACATGAGAACTTTTCCTCATACAAATGACAGAATTACAAAAAAATGAACGACAGAGGGAGGGAATTAGCAATCAATTAGTGGAGTCATTCTTTGTGTGTGGTGGTGGGTATGAATGTGTGTGTGTGTGTGTGTGTGTGTGTGTGAGTGTGTGTGTCAATGCTGCCAGACTGGGCTTTATTTACTCAGCTCTCACAATACCCCTTCACCAGATGGGAACCAACAGAGTGAGGGGGGAAAGAGAGAGGAAAAGAGACAGAGAGAGAGAGAGGAAACAGAGGGAAAGAGAGAAGTGGGAGGTGTGTGCCCCATACTCAGAGCCATGAGGACTCCTTTGTTCCTCATCAGACCCCTATTGCAGCATGGCAGGGTGACACGGGCTGGCTGTAAAATCTCATTAAAAGAAAGAGAGAGAGAGACAGGCCTCAAGAGGGCTTGAGATCCCATTAAGACGTCGACACACAGACTTCAGTCATAAAGCGCCGTGGACTCCTGTCAACATGCATGTGCAAAAACATCAGAGAAAAGAGAGTGATTTTTATTAAGAACAAAACACAGAAAAACTGAAAATGATCTCCAAGAGAGAGCAGAGCATTATGAAAGAATGAATAAAGAATTAAATAAATACCTAAATTAATCAAAGAAAAAAACAGAAGATTTGTATATGTTGTAGCTGTGCTAAAGATCTATATACGTATATATGATCTAAATATTTTGAAATAAATAGTTATATTACGTAGATTATATAAATACAAATATTATACCAATCATGTTTCGTATACATATATATATATATATATATATATATGTATACGAAACATGATTGGTACCCACATGTACACATGGTGGCCTGACTCCCCAATGCACCTCATGGGCCTGATTATTGATTTCACTCCTGTTGTGTAGACACCTCCTCTGTAGATTTGATTAGTCACACAGAGGTGACAGAGGGGAAGTAAAGCTCTTAGGTTAGAGAGAGATGACAGAGAGAAAGAAAGAAGATGAGAAGACAGCTTAAAAATGGTGGAGAAACAGGAAAAAAAGGTGCAAACGTTCCTCTGATGGGTGATTTTTGAAATAATGATAATCTGAGATTATTTTTGTGCTTAAATGAATCTCCACATTTTTCTTCATTTGAATATGCCGTCGTAATACATTCAAAGCTTTAATATGTTTTGCGGGAAGTGAGAGATCACATTATGATACCTGCTGGTTTTTCAGGTTTGATGTCATCATTAATTTCTTCATGGCACCTTGCTGTCTAATGCACTGATGAACTGACTAACTGCTTTCTTACTAATGTGTCTTTTAACTGCTGTGATAAAAAACACACACATAAAACATATTTCTTTACATCACATTTTCCCGTGTGTTTGTGCTTATGCAGGTTTCACAGTGAAAGAGTGTTAAATCACACGCGCTGTAAAAAACTAAAAGTGAAAATAAAATCGATTCCTTGTGCGAACACAAATCTTAGAAGGCTCTCGGGAGAGTGCTTGTCCTTAACACTCCTCTTTTAGTTAACAGTCACATGGAATAAAGAAAATTCTGCAGAGACCATCCAGCTATGTTTAGACATTACAATTAAGTAAACTAATTCTACTGTATGATCTGGAGTAAGTGCAGAGGTGTGGGCTGTGTTTGTTTTGCCCTGCACTCCCAGGACAGATATTTAGTCTAAGCAGATTTTAAATAGGTTTAATTGGAAATTACTGTTTATTTTTATAGGCCCATCAATTCCGAATTAATTTCTGGCTTCACATTGATGCTTTAAAATTAAACCATGAAAGTTAACTACTGGTCCATCCAACTAATCAGACCACATTACGCTTTTCGGAAGAAAGGGCTTTATAGAGGCTTTATAAGACTGGGAAGAGAGGTGATGCCACAATGTAAAATATTTGAAAAATAATGTTGTTGTTTTTATTCATTCAAGCATGAAAACCTATTCTAGTAGACCCAAAAAACAAAATCAAAACTTTCAAAAAAGGGCATAATATAGGTCCCTTTTAAAAAAAGGTTTGTCTGTCCAAAATGAATCCTGACAGAGAAAACTGTACCCCTGATGTCCTTTTTGACATTCACATACGCATTTATCCATTCGTCATTTTACCTATAGGTGACTCACACACCGCAGCATGGTCTGATCGAGGTGATGCGGCTGGTGACTCATTAGCACACACATGCTCTCACTCGGTACCCAGCGTTTAATACACTGCTCTACACCTCCGTTCCCGTTTCTACCTTCTATTGTTTTGATCATTGGATAATCATCTTTCCATTCCAATATTGTGTGCACAAATGTTCACAGCACTCTGCCATACTGTCTGTCACTCATTCCTTTGGTCGAAACAGCGCTTTCTAGACAATTATTTCAGTATACAGCAGTCTGGATGAACCAGCTAACTGTCACTCAAGTGGGCAGAACAACAGAAGAGGTAAGGCTATATGAGACAGAATGAGTGATGCAGAAAGACTGGAAGAGAGAGGAGAAGAAGAACTGCTTAACTGATCAGTAGCTGTCCATGTTCCACTGATTTATTTTTAACACGACACACAGGCCCGGATACATACTACTGAGACTTAGACTGACAGACAGGATATGTCTATGCAGGTCTACCTGTATATGCAGGTGCATGTTTGTGTCTTTGTGTGCGTCCTAGATCCTGTTGGTCTTGTGATTCCCAGGACAGAACAGACAGACACACTTCTGAAACAGATACAAAGTATTCAATTGATTGCTGGAATTATTTTAACATCCTTTAAGTCTATTTAAGAAGACATCAAAGGTTTGAATGAACAAGATCATGTATTTGAATGTTTCAAAAAAGGAATAGTTGTCTCTGTATGTCCATGTGATGAGTCATCCTGAACCTGGAGACACTTACACCTGTTTCCTCAGCTACAGCACCCAAGAGATGTAGCCGTCCCCTGCAGATTCAATGAACAAATCAAGGTCAGACAGAGAGCTGTAGTAGAACTCACACACTTGCTTGCATGGACTGGAAGAGAAGTATACAGCTGCTACAATAATGACAGTTCGAGTATGGATGTGTGTGCGCGTGGGTTTGTGTGTGTTAAACTTTGAGTAGTGTTATATCAAATTCATGCAGGAGAGAAATAGTTCCTCCATTTACCCCCTCCCTCAAGGTTACTATTCTGAAATGTGAGATTTTGACGCACATTGTGACGTAGTCGTCACTGGGGCATTCTAGCCCCACCCACCAACTCTACCTGAACCAATGAAATTCCATATGCTCTCTCTTCCTAAATGCGGTCCCATCAACACCACGGAATGGCTGCAGCAACACTGAGCACTATATCGTACCACACAAACATCTATTCCAAAAACCTGCATCGATAGCTAGAGAGAGAGAGAGAGAGAGAGAGACAGACAGAGAGACAGACAGACAGACAGACAGATAGATAGATAGATAGATAGATAGATAGATAGATAGATAGATAGATAGATAGAACTGAAAAAGGGTGAATATGAAAGAGATGGAGAGATAATTTCCATTTGTCATTGTTTGAGATGCTTTATGCTATTTCCAAACAGAACATCCGTCTGGCCTTGGCTCTCTCCTCCTCATTCTTTTCTCTCTGAATCTTTAGAGAGGAGAGAAGGTTGCCATAGTGACAGAGATGCTTATAGTAAAGAAGGAATGTGGTTGTCATGGAATATTCTGTAAAATAGGAGAAAATCAATGAATTATTGAAACTGTGCAAGAACACAAACACGAGGCAATGAAAAGAGAGAAAGAAAGTAGGCAGAGAGAACATTCTGTTCAAATCAATAATAACAAAATGCAAGCATTTGTTTTGTTTAGCTTGAGTGTTTGTTATATTAAAACATTGACCAGCTCCAGTGTTTGGACATTGTTACAGACCTGATGATGTGGATGAGTGAAAGCTGATAACGCACTGATGGATAGTTCTCCATCATGTGTTAATTACATTACAACAGCTACACTTGATCCCATCACCGCTCACAAGTAATCTTATTATTGTACACTACACTTGCAGAGCGAGAGCGAGAGCGTGAGCGAAAGAGAGAGAAAGTCGAGGGATCATAAGAATATGTTCTCGTGTTTCTGTCTTGTAGTTTCCAATGCAGATCTATCTAGCACAAACTAAACTAAAATTAGATCTATCAGATATCATTAGTATTACCATTCACGCTACTGAAATATAAATCTGATAAAAGAGATACGGATTCGCCTCTCAATGGTCTTGAAACCCACAGCCACAGGAATACTGCAGCACCACCTAGTGACGACTTTATGAATAAATCGCGTGAGGCTCCTCTTCTGTACAACTGCTTGATATAGCTACGTCTACTGTATTTATTTCAGAGTATGTCCTAAGGAAAATACAAAAAAAAAAAAATATACAAAAAAAAAAAATATATATATAGCCTATATATACTTTATAGCCTATACAACTTCATGATTTGTATTCTCATAATTATAAAGCAGTAGCTATAACTAGCCTACTACACGCGAAACAAAAACTCAAGTGACAAATATGTGGAAGAAACTGTAAACTACAGTTTCAAGATATGATGTGAACCAAATAAGTGAACTAATGGAACATTTTACAGCAGTCACTCTATTAACTTCACGTCCTCTGCAGCAGTGTACAATATGACAGCTGCAGTACAGTAATTACTGCAGTCTCACCCTGAGGCCATTGACCCGGATGTTGAGTTGACACTTTATGAACAGTGACTGCAAGGAAGCAATAGGCCTACTATAATTAAATCTGTACCTTTTTTTTTAGTAAATTAAGACATAGCACTTACCTGCTGCGCGACTGTCTGTGTGTTGTGTAATTAACTATTTTCCTCTCTTCGTTCTGTTTTCATCCTTGTTTTTAAGGTAGTTTTTGTTCTCCAAAGCACAAATGGAGGAAATGACTGAATTATGGAATTACTGACTTATTCATATGTAGATATGTTGAGAGCATGACACATCATGAATCTTTATCGAGCAGAAAGACTAATGCTGTGGGACAAAGAAAGAACTCCAATTAGTGATGGGCCCATCTGATGCTGAACGGGCCCCACAGACCCCAGGGACCAATTTGGACAGGCACGTGCCTGGTGGTGTTCGCTGGGTTCCCGCGTGTCTATCCAAACACCAGACGCGTTCCTTGGTTGTCCAGGAAACACACAATCCCGCCATCTGTCACGGTCTTGCGCAGTGATCCCTGTCGTGTAACTGCGACGCTCTAACTAGGGAGAACACACATTTATTTATTACCCACCATTAACAACAGAGTGGGCGGAAAACAAAATCTTTGACACGCCCTTTCAGGTCTAAAACACACCTTTCAAAACCTGGGTCCTATCTAATGGATTAGCTATAAATTAATGGTTTAATTTCAAAACATCAACACAGAAATTAATTCGGAATTTATGGGCCTTTCAAAATAAAGGCCTCGCAATTTCGCAATATCAGCATTTCCACAACAAACATTTCAAATTAAACATTATTTAAAATCTGCTTAGACCTGCAAAAACAAGCGCTCTCTGCATTTAATCGATGAATAGAACAGAACTTAAGTGATGCAAACTCATCCTCCATAACATTAGCCTACATTTCTGAAATATGAACATTACTTGGACACAGTCACCTCTGATAACAGATCTAAATTGTAATGTAGACACATACATTTTCTGTAAAGCTGTTTCGAAACGATATGTACAGTATTGTGAAAAGCGATAAATGTGAATTAAATAGCCTACATCATTTTAACATTTTACAGCAAAGATTGTAGATGATAGATGAGTAGCTAGTAACGCCATCTGCTGGTAACGCAAGTAGGCTAAATGAGTGCTCGTGGTTTTGGATACAAGCATATTGGTTTAATCAACCGAGAGTAGGCTATGCTTACAGGGTATGTTTGATGGTAAGATAACCTTGCTTTCTGGAATACACCCCAGGAGATGGAGTTTCCCTGTCTTTTTTATTCAATCAAACATACTGCGTTTGAGAGTAAAACTAATTATTTTATAATTAAAAAAAAATTAAAAGATTGCAAAAAAGTATTCTTAAGGCTCAAAAATAAAGAAGTTGATTATTATTTGCAGTGCATGTAAATCTTTGAAAACCTTTATTTTCTTTGTGCATTTCGAACACTTTTCATCACAAACGCACAAATTTTGCTCTCTTTTCTGCAGTATTTTTTGCGGGTCTAAATCTTTTGCTTGCGAGTTGAAAAGCTTTGCTTGCGAATGAAGCTGTGTCTCAGTGGGCGGTCTCTACCAACCAGGACGAGGAGGCCCTTTTCTATTGGTCATCCTGGATCGAAGTGACAGGTTGACCACGCCCACTATCTTTTTCCCGCTGCTGGCGCGGCGTCGACGACGTCTGGTCTGAGAGAAGAGCGAGCGACTTAACATGGCGAGCAAGAGGTCCTTTACTGGGTAACTGATTCAATATCACTGCGGCGAGCAGGACGAGGCCGGTGGCGTGATTACTGATGAGTGTCACCTGCGCGACGCACCGGTCTCGTACTATCTCACGGAGGAGCAGAAGCATAAAAGGAGGAGCGTTGACAGTGAAGATGGAGAGAGGACAGCCCTGGATTTTTACATTGTTTTGTTTTATTAGCCTAACTTTATGTGTGGCGGCAGTCGTCCGTGAGGGACTGCTGCCTTTACTTTCGTTTTGTATTTGTTTATTTATTAATTAAAGTCTTTGAACGTTCGCCGGTTCCCGCCTCCTTCTTCCCACAGTAACGAACTGTGTTACAATCACAAACTCAGTGACAAGTGAATTATTATCTGCTTATGCTCTCTCCCATTTAAATACTTAACGATGGCTAAACCACTATGTAGTTAGTTTTACTGCTGAATTATTATTAGCCAATACAACAGAGCTAGCAGCCAGAGCCACCAATAGAATACAAAAATGGGTTTTAAGCCAGTTATTTTTATCTTTTGCCGTAGTGTGTCAGTAGGAAATATCAGTTTACATTTCCAAACATTTCAAAATTAGCTGATGTAACAAATTCAAAATAACATTCAGAAGTAGGCTATATAACTGTGTATTTATTTTTTGACTAAATAAAAATTCAGATAATTGGTCACAAAATATAATCACTGTTATATATTTACTTAAATGTAGGCCTACACGATTTAACTTTTGGTGCTCTAGTCTAGAGACATGCAGTTTTGTTAACAGACAGATCTTGCAGACATATTTAAACCAACTCTTTTTTTACAGTCTATGATTTAAACCATTAGCTAACAGTAGCAAGTCATACTGTGACTTTTGATTATTTTCTGACAGTCAGCGTTATTTAAATCTAGTTTAAATATGAATATGAAAAAGTTGAAATGCACTTACATAAAAGCAAAAAGTTAAAAACTGCTGGGAAAAAATATCTAAAACCTGTCTTGCTAAGTAGCAAGGTGTGAAGTAATTTATAAAACTTAATTTATATTATGTATTTTATATTATCATTATCATTATCATTTTTAAGCCTAATTGTTAAAAGTTAATGTAACGTCTCTCCTGCTGCTAGCACAATCACGGTTCCGGGTAAGTTAGTCTAATGAAAAGATTAAGTTATGGCAGATCAGACATGATTAGGCCTAGCCTAAGCCAGACCCTTCGGCCCGACTTCACTGGTTTAGCCAACATGTTTGTGTTTAAATGGGAGAGCATAAAAAGAGAATAATTCAGTTCACTTGTCACTGAGTTTATTGCCTAATATTAAATCAGTAAAGGACCTGTTGCTCGCCATGTTACATGTTCGCTCGCTCTTCTCTCAGACACACAGCCAGCAGCGGGGAAACGTAGAGGGCGTGGTCAACCTGTCACTTCGATCCAGGGTGACCAATAGAAAAGGGCCTCCCATCCTGGTTGGTAGAGACCGCCCACTGAGACACAGCTTCATTCGAAAGCAAAACTTTTCAAGTGTGTGTAGGCTATCTGAACGAAATGGAATGGAATTGGAATTTTCTACTGGTAAAAGTTAAAACTAACCCGTTAGACGTTAGTGAATAAACTGATCAGAGACTTATTCATGCAAATATAATCACACGTGGGTAAACAAACAATAGAGGAAGTTAATCTTCTCATCGGACAGAAATGAGCCCATATGCAAAATCATTCCACTGAAAAGTATAGGCTATATTTCCCCTAAAAATACATCCTGTTTCCTGTAATTCTGTAAACCACCGAAAATGATGTAGATTACGCTCAAATATTATTATTATTATTTTTTGCTAATAATGAAGAACATCAACTGAATATGACATGTTTATAAAACTACAGTAGCCTATACATTATTATCAGCAAAGAATTCGGAGAGACTCCCTAAACGCTGTTTTCATAAACTTGAACCGCATGTGTAAACATTAACAAACTTGAAATTTACAAAACCTACGGTTTACGTTAGCCTATTTGATGGCGAAACATAGATATTTAAGTTTAGATGGCACTAAATGCAAATTAATATAGCCTATTCGTTCTTTATGTTTCGTCTCTGTAAAAAACAAACAAACAAACAAACAAACAAAAAAAAACCTTTCTGCCCCAAACAATTGTTTGTGGGAGCTAGTGTTTGTGTAATATGGCTACACGATTATGAATGATCACAGGCGTGCTGTTAAACACGTCAGTGATACTCCGTGAATTTGCACTGCCAGTGTGTAAATGCAACTTGACACCAAGAGTGTGTATGGAGAGAGTGAAAGTTTTGACAGTGACATTGTTGGCTGATCTGCCCAGAACACAGAGGTAGGCACTGTTTCATGCTTTTTATGTCTTAAGATACACCTATAACGCGATAACATAAAACAGAAATTCAATATGTTATAGGCTATTAAAATTATACATCCGTTTATTTAGATAAGTTAACAAATTAATCGTTTCTTAGCCGATATTTTAAGGCCGGTCTCGAAACTTCGATAGCGGTCATTATAAGTAGTGTAATGTATTTGAGTGCTTTTCTCCGATCTGAGGCCAGATATTTATCGTACAACTCTTTTGTTGAGGTCAGATATAAACAAATCTGTAAATAAATGTATAAAGAAGCTGCTGAAATAGTCTTCATCATGAAGTTAAGTATTAGTTTCATGACAAGTCCTACTTGATGTATGATGTAAATTTATACAGCAATATAATATTGTAGCCAGGGGTGGACTGGCCATCTGAAAATAAATATAATATCTGAAATAAAAGATATCATGTGTTTATCTCTTTCAAGTATAGAAATTAGTACAAAACTAATTATGAAAGTTTCTTTTTCAGTGCATTTGTTTTACAATATATAGCTATTACTGTCATGGGATTAATATTATAACTATTATTATGTAGTAGTGTAATATCGACAGACACTATATCACAAGTTTTGAGTTTTTCTTTGTTCAATTTGCACACTGAATATGGGTTGGAGCTCTTAATTTTGAACTCTCAAAGTGCACCAGATTGATGAATTTAACATTAAAAAGCACAAAATGTATTATGGGGTAGCATGCCCCGAACCTCCCTAGAGGGACAGATACACTCACCACAGATTTACCAAAAATCCTGTGGGAAACACTGGTATTGCTATGCCAATGCAGCTTATACAGTAGCTTGTTTTAGGATTCATCACTGTGGAGTATAGTTCATTTGTATTTTACAATTAGTAGTTATTTCATCTGTTAACTTTTACTCATTCCTACTCACTCATTACATGGCATTAGTGGTTTTAAGGAATAGGAGTTGGTATACATATTCAAGGTTGTACAAAGATCGGTTGTGTTTATGATCATATGTAGTGGGCCGGTCTGGGCCAAAATACCAGGACCGATTTTTTGTCCCAGTCCAGCCCTGATTGTAGCCTAGTGTTTTATGCACCCCAACAAATTATTGCCATACATTTTAGGGCCTGTATAACATCTGTATAACAAATCTTAACTCTGCACTTATAGAAAGTTCATTAAGGCTTTGTATTTTCTAAGAGTGTGAGAAGATGTTTGTTGAAGAGCTTAATCTGGCCCAGATCTCTTACTTCTGGTGCTGCCCAGTACTGCCCAGTAATCTGGACTTAAACTAGGCAAGAATGAGACAACATTTTGCTTAACTATATAGTTCACCCAAAAATTCAATGTAATCATTTATTTGCCCTCATGTCATTCCAAACATGTTTGACTTTCTTTCTTCCGTGGAACACAAGAGAAGTTTTGAAGAATGTTTGTGCTGCTCTCTACCATATACTATTCAACTGAAAGGTGTCCATGGACAAAAATCACCATAAATGTAGTCCATACTGCATTATATTCCAAGTATGTATATATATTCTATATTCTATTCTACACAATCTTCTAGGTGTTGTGTAGTCATATGATAGCTTTTTGTGAGCAACAGATTGAAATTTATGCTGTCATTCCTTGAAAGTCTTCCCTTGAAAATCTTGCTTCATGCACAGCAGTGTTCACCATTCACCTTCATTACATTGAAAAGATCCGTAGTCTGTTGTAAATAATTCCTTATGGGTTCAATGGAGGAAAGAAAGACATGAAAGGGTGAATGTGATGATCACACATTTTAATTCATGAATACATATTCATTTTTTGGGTGAACTGTTCCATACGCAATTGCCGAACTTTCCCTCTGGTTCAGATATGTTGACCTTTACCATGAGGTAAGGTGAGACATATGGGGTAAGACAAATCTGAACATAATTATAAAAGAAATGATTAAAAAAAGAAAAACGTTTAATATTAATCTAATATGTTAACATATTTTTGGCAGATTTTCAGAAACAAGACAACAGTTAACATTCACAGAGAGCTATATCCTTACTAAATATTTGATCACCTAACAAAAATTGTACACAGTTTGCTAAATACAGAGGGTGCTCATCTTTCACTCCAAATCATTTTACCCCACATTCGCAATGGCTTGAATGAATTGCAAGTTTCACTTACACTGTTTGTGTGATCCACTCACTATAAGCAATGTCACTTTTGCTAATGGTGGTTTCTCAAGTTTCACTGAAATGTAGACCTTTGTTGTAGAAAAATATGTTGAGTGTGCTAACATCCTCACTGATATTGTTCAGCTTTACATGCCATTAAAATAAACACAGAGTCTGTTTTCATACATGGATTCACTCCAGAAGTAAATTAGTTGCTGTGGGTGTTGCCCTGTCATGCTTTGAAGCAGAGATCTTTTCTTTACACTCAAATTCCTTGATAGAACAAGTACTCTACATTTTGCCTGTCAACCCAGTATTAGGTATGATAAATGTCAAGCCTTTTCTCTACAGTAACTTATGGATGTAATTTAACAGAGGTAAGAGAAGCCAGACTGCCAGGCCAGCAGAAATGTGATTTATTGTGTTGGACATACCCTGAACCTGACACTTAGATTGGTATGGCAGTTAAAAATCATATTTTGTATCTGTTTTAGCTTGTATTCCCAGACGAGAGCGTTCAGCATTCTTTAAGTTATTAACCAGAACATGAGTGGATGACACAATTACAGCCTGTAAAATTAGACCGATTTCTCTGTTTGATGAGGAGCTTGCACGGAAAATATCATTGGATGAGTGCAGTTGATCCTCTGTATCTCATGTGTAGCCTTGTGTCAGTGTGTATCAATGAATGTTCACACCTATCTGTGAGCGGTGAACTGGAGCGTAAGTCTGTGTGTGTGTGTTTTACCGTTACGTGCATCTTGGTGTGTGTGTATGTGTGAACAAGCCTCTTTTTGTCTGTGGGTTTGGATGAAGACCTCTTCCTCTCCTCCTGTCTGAGTATGGTCAGGTTGCAGTGTAAGTGTGAATGTGGCACCTGTGTGCTGTAATCCTGTTGTGTGGGCTTCCCATGCTCCATCGGTCAAAGAGGCTCAGCCTTGATCACTGACACACACGAGGCCCTGGAGTTTATGCCAACTTCAGCTCTTGCTTTTTTTAAATCATCCATTCTGCCATGCAGTGCATGTCAATTACAGCTGTACATATCTGCATCGTACAAACAGTATGTTAAAAGAATATGTCAGAATTCACAGTATTCATAAAACCGCAAGCAAAAAAGGTACTCGGATGACCTTCCGGTGAGATTCTAAAGTGCACATTCAATGGACACTTTACTATCCCATGAGGCCACAGGAGAGGATTTGTGATTACATCCATACTACACACATTCATGCTATATAGAACTTACTTTTTTAACAGTTGCAAAGTACCTACTCAGACAGTATGCAAATTGGGACACAGCCAGTGATTCATTTGTGAATTTGACTGCAGCAGTCGACAACTCACAGTTGGAGCGAGTCTCAAGTTAACCAACCTCTTATTTGATCTTGTCTGACTCAAAATGAACCTCATAATACTTCATATGTCAGACTGACATATGACCGACCTATCTTTTTGATAATATCTCTATTAAATCATGTTGATGTTATGTTATGTTACTCTTTGTCCCTAGTGGGCCACAAGGCATCAAAGATTTGCTTCCATTTAGCTCGATTATTTGTGGTGTGCTGCATCTCTTCCCATGTTGTTTTAGGTCGACCTTGTTTTCTTCTGCCAGATGGTGTCCTCATCATGGAAATCTTTGCGATTCGATCCCGGTCAATTCTGAGAACATGTCCAAGCCATCGGCTTTGACAACGCTTGATCTCAGGGACCACACTTTGAATCTTTGTTCTCCTGTACAGTTCTTCTTTGATGATTTTCATAGGCCAGGTATATACAACATATCCTCCTGAGGCATCCATTGTGAAAGGCGCTGATCTTGTTCATGTCGCCCTCAGTAACTCGCCAGCATTCTGAGCCATACAACAGGACTTTGTGGTGGTGCTGTATTGACTAGATTTCCAGACCGTCTTTAGTCTGGCGAATGCACCTGTAGCTTTTCCGAGCCTTGCTTGCATATCTTTTTGTGCTGCATTATCCTTTCTGATGAGGCTTCCTAGGTATGTAAAGTTGTTGACATATTCCAGTGGTTCATTATTGACAGTTATTGTTGCATTAGGGATGGAATACATGCATATAACTTTGGCCTTTGATGGGCTGATGTTCAGGCCCACCTGCATGGCAAAGCTATTCAGCCTGTCAGTAGATGAAGTATGTCAAATATCCACAAAAAACCCATTGTTTCTTTTGGCACTTTCATGCAAATAAGTAATATATATTCTCAGGATATCTGTAGATTAACTACAGGATTTGTGTACTCTGTCTACATGGATATATCAGCTTGTCATAGTCCTGGCCATCTTTGTATCCTCTTTTCACTCTCGTGTGTGGTTTCAATGTTTCACCATCTTCTGTTGTGTCACCAAAAACATTGATACAAAAAACTTTAAGCTTGAGCACTTCTGGGAGATAGACTTTCTTCTTTGCCTCCGATTTCTCCCTGCTCTCATGAAACCACTCTTAACATACCATCTCATCACCCCTCACTTTATGCTGTGGAGGACAACATCTAATTGTGTCAGAGTTTATGTGTCTTAATCTCCTCTTCCTCACCATCTCACTCAAGAGCTTCAGGTTATCCAGCTTTAATAAAATAAATGGGGGTTGGGGTGGACTTATATTTACCACTATTTCTCTCTGCGCCTGTTTCAATTGCACACATCTGCCCTGCAGGTGTCTACACTCCTTCCTCTGCCTTACAAGACTGTGGCAGTTATGGGAAACAGGGGCATGTTTCTACACGTGAAAGGCCCCTCTGATGAATAGTTGCCTGGGTAGGGGAGAAATTACAGGACAGATCATTCTTCAGTTGCTAAGGATTGAAGTAAGACTTGAACATTAAATCCTCCCCTGAGAGAGAGTGTGTCTGAGCTGGTATTTGTCTGTTTGTGTTTGCCCGTTTCTCCATCAAGTCTAGCATGACAAATCTTAATTCCATCATTCTAATTCTGTACCTAAAATTGATAAAATTGTGAAATACCTGGCGGCAGTCAGACATGGAAATAGCTGACTGTGAAACAGTATTAAACTGATTCCCATCACTATTTATTATTCCTGTTTGCCTGTTAGCAATGTTAATATTTCCCTTTCATTGTTTCGGTCAGTTTTAGAGAACAGTTGGAATGAGGTAGATATGCATCATTAGGTACAGTGTAAATCCAACAGTGGTTGAGGTAAATTCAGACAGTGGCCCATATACAGAAGCATTGAGAGAACAGATGTTCTGCTATAATTCATATGTACAGCACATTTAATAGTCCATTCAGGACCATTCAGCCTGACCATTGCTGTCGAAGGTATGTATGCTAGATTATTTAAAGAGGTGCTGGATTTTTCATCAAATTTATAGTGTATGATTTGTTTTAAATGATTTGTTTTTTTCTATCCTGCAGTCCACTACTTGAGTCAGTATGAATGGTCCCTTAAGTCCCAGACGGGAACCAGGACCTGACCTCTCCTGTCTGCACCTGTACAACGAGTGGTTGGCATGTAGGCATGAGTCCAGTCTCCTGCCCATGAAAGAAGATCTGGCCATCTGGCTGAACAGGATCCTTGGTAAGAAAATATAAGAATTAGCAATTGCTGATTTGCGAACTGATAACCTAGTTCATCCAGACATGACAGTTCTGTCATTATTTACTCACCCTCATGTCATTTTAAAACTATATGACTTTATTTCTTCTGTGGATCACTAAAAAAATATATTTTGAAGAGTGCTTGTAACCAAACCGATTTGGTCACCATTGACTTCCAGTGTATGGAGAAAAAAAAACGCTGAGACATTTCTCAAAAATACACTGGCTGGGCTTAATCTTTAGGGCAACATTGAGTCTTTTACAACAACCATAAATTGATTTTGGCAGTTCAACACATGGAAACTTCTAACTAGACCTCAAGTGTCAAGGAAAGTTGTAAATGTAAAATTATAGCCATCCCTGGTCACCAATAGGCCCACTTGTTTTATTATTAGTCACAACTCCAGGAGAAGATGGGACTGTACATGTTTTGCATTTCAGCTTTACAGCAGTGTCAGTAATTTAAGTTAGTTTTTCTAATTTGAGTAAAATCTTCTGACTAACAAGGATTCAAGGTTACTCTTTCTCCCATTCCCATTGCTTGGTGTCAGTTCAAAGGATAAAACCTTATTTACACAGTCGGATAAAATCTTGATTAAATCCTGCACAAGTCAACAGATATGGATTATTCTGTATGTGCCCATCAGATCAGGAATATCATGGTGTTTACAGACAGCCATTTTAAATAGAATTCCTTAAATTCCTCTGCATCTTGGATCAATGGGACATGCCCTGATGGGACCCTAAAAGAGGAATTGCCTTTCTCAAACAGAACAGGATATGAGCGTCTTATACGAGTCCCTGCGTGTCTTGACCTTTGTTGTCAGAACCTCATAAGACAACTGAGGGCTGAAGAGGCTTGATAAAAACAAAACACGACATGTAAAGAGATATATAACAAAAAAAAAAACTTTAGCCAACAGGCTGGCGGTACTTAAATATAAGTCAAGACACAACAACCTGAGAAATGAGATTAGAAGGGAGACAACATCAGAGTTGTTGTTTTCACCAAAGAAGCTGATGATGGATTTCTCTGATTAACACACACTTTTCTCCCTCAACTCTTCCTGTTCCTGTTGATCTTAGGGCAAGCATTATGGCTCTGTGGTTGACAGACAGCAGGAGATCTCTTTGTTTCCCTACACACTTCTCTCTCACTCTGAGCTAATGATCATCCCCAGTCATTCTGCACATCAGGATTTCTGTTTTTGTTGTGGTTTCCCTCCGCCGTCACTTCCTGTATTCCCCCTCCCCAGGCCCCCCTCAGGCCCCCCACTCCCCCTTCACCGTGATGGTTGAGCTCCGGTACCACTGCTGTGTCTGAATCTGTATGTACTTAACACCCAGGCCTCAGGAATGTGTCTGCACAGCCGTGAGAATCTCAGAGCAAGTGTACTTAGAGGATTTTTGGGGCGTCTTCGAGTTGCCTAAGGTACTGAAAACTGATAAACAATAGATGGAGAAGAGGATATGTAAGGAAGGTAAAACAACAACCATAAAACTTGTATTGTACTGTGTGTATACCAGTAGCGAACCGTGACTATTGAACCTTGGCCCTCTCACCCCTTTCCGTCGTAGGGAAAAAATTAAACTCAGCCTTAAATCAGCCTTAACTTTTTTCAAAAGTGTGTGTTTTCAGGCCACCAAAACGCTGTTGTCGCATAAATAGTCTTCCGTTTTTAGTTGAAAACGGTGTCATGTAAACGGCCCCTTAAGCTTGACATAAAACAGTAGTAGTGGCAGCCAGAATATAATCATATAACCTATTAGAATTCAAATAACTTACCCAAACAGCAAACAATTCCAGCAATAAAGCTTTAGCTTCTTGATTGATTCTGTCATCCAGTTTTATCGCTTATAATTGCTGGGATCGAAATGGTTTAAATAAAGCTTTGTTAAGATTAAGCTCTGGTGTAGGTCTTCCTCTGCCACTAACTCCAGCTTTTCTTCAAAAGTTAACCTTGAAAACGGCGTGGATGATAAATTAGCAACGATCACCTCCTCATTAATGTTGCTTGCAGTTTCCATAGTGAATAACGATTTTATCAGTGTTTTTTTTTTTTTTTTCATCGAGTTCCTCACAGCGAGCCAAACGCGTCATAAACTTGATCATAGGAATCCCCACCCATTTAGAGGAAAGATATGATTGGTCATTTTTCCTGTCATTTGAAATCAGTCTGTAATTTCACAGCTGGACCACCAATCACAGAGTTGAAAGCAGATTTGAGATGTTTATGATCAAGTTATAAATTCCTAAAATAACATTAGAACGGATGACTTTTTATTAAAAATGTTTTTACTTTTTAAAAGTTATTTAAAAGTTTGTAAATATTATTTTTACAATAGTTTAGGCCCTCTCTGAGGGCCTAGAGGGCCCTGACGGTTCCTCCGCTTTTATAAAAGTGCTTTTATAACCTCACTCTTTATTACTATAAGCCTATTGATCATTCTTTATCTCTCTCCTAATGTTCATTTGTCTCTCTGAATGCGTCCTGTACAGGTTTGGACATAACAGTGGATAACTTCATGGACAGACTAGACACTGGAGTCGTCTTGTGTCAGCTTGCAGAAGCGCTACAGGAGAAAATGATTATGGCCAGCATTGGCAAGGTGCTCATATTATGGGTAGTTTGATCCTAAACTTAATCTGAATATGTGTCCTAAAATCTTTTTTTTCTCTATATATGAATATAGTGTCACCTAACAGAGGGGAAACTATCTGTTGTGCTATTTTAAACTATAAAATATTCAAATGAGCACATAATAAGCTAACCAGAGTTACAATTCAGTTGGTTTCTGTTGTGTTCATAGCCCTTTATTCGGCGCGTGGTTCGCTGGCGGCCTGATGCAACCTCTGGATCGTTCTTTGCTCGGGACAATACAGCTAACTTTCTGTTCTGGTGCCGTAAAATTGGAGTGGAGCCATCACATCTGTTTGAGTCTGAAGATCTTGGTGAGTATTTCAAAGCAGCAGCAGATTTCTCTTATCCTATCAAGGATAGGCTTTTTGTCTGTTTGTTTATGTTTCAGATATTAGCTTGTGAATACTCTTTTCTTTGTGATTAAAGGTGGAGTAAGTCGTTTTTGAAATATGCTGTTGGCCAATGTTGACATTTGAAATTTGACAAACACACCCCTTCTTCATTGCTCCGCCTCCAAAACACACACTCCAATCCTAACAGCCCTGCTCTGAGTCGGTCTCGAAACCCGATCCCCCTGCAAGCGAGTCAAGTGCACTAAACAATGACGCCAAACCCCGCATTCACTAGCAGTCACTGGCCTCCGTTACATACGCAATCCAAGAGTGGATGTTTACAGAAGCGCAACAGAATAATGCTTCATGAAAAATAAAGCGCAGATGATGAACGAATGACAAGGAAGCACAAAAAATGAACGTACAGTACACAATAGTAATTACAAACAAGAGTTGGTTGTTAGTTGCCAACAGCACAGCAGCTCAAGACACACGATGACACTCAAACCCAGTGTTACTCACGTGTGGAGCGAATAAAAAAGCAACCTCTGCGTCTGTTTTCAGGCCTTCCCGCTTCTCTCTCTCCAGCGCTGGACAGCGTTTCTAATATTAATGCGGGTCCAAAAGCTCTTGCCCAGACATAACCCTTAATTTTCCAGTGATTTCTTCTGAGCTTTTCTCTTTTGTATTGTGTTTCATCTCTTTCTGCAGTCTTTCTTCAGTTCAGATCTCCCTCATGCTCGTTCTCTCTCCTCCACCATCATGCGCCCCCCTAATGCTGATTGGCTGACACGTTTGTTGTTGTGTCGGACCGACTAAAATCCAAACAGCATTTTTCAAAAACTACTGATCCCACCTTTAAGCTGACTAGGTTCTTTGGTTTCAATACAAGTGGCAATGTGCTTGTACGTCTGAGACTATTCATCAACAATCCTGAGAACTATGGACACATTTTCAGCACAGAAAGATGCTGTTTGGATTTTAGTCGGTCCGACACAACAACAAATGTGTCAGCCAATCAGCATTAGGGGGGCGCATGATGCTACAAAAGAGAAAATCTCAGAAGAAATCACTGGAAAATTAAGGGTTATGCTTTACCATGACTGTTCCCTGCTGGTGGAATGATCTGCCTAACTCAACCAGAGCTGCTGAGTCCATAGCCACTTTCAAGAAACGGCTGAAGACGCATCTTTTTCGACAGCACTTGATCCAGTAATACTAACACTTTCTCTTCTATTCTATTCTATTATTAAAAAATAAATAAATAATAATTTTAACATGTACTGCGTTAGATTAAACTGAGAAGGGTCAAAGCACTTGCATATTGTTGTCCTACTGTTAGTTTTAACTGCTTGTCTGCTTCAATTGTTCTCATTTGTTAGTCGCTTTGGATAAAAGCGTCTGCTAAATGAATAAATTTAAATGTAGAAAGATCCGTGATGTCCTTGCCCACTTTTACACTTATGAGATCATTAAAGGGTTAATTCACCCAAAAATTAAAATTCTGTCATCATTTACTCACTCTCATGTCGTTCAAAACCTGCAAGACTTATAACATTTTATTAGATTTTTTTTTTTTAAAATGAATTTTGGTTGGACTAACCCTTTAAGTGAGATGTCCAGTTAGAACAGGCCTCAATTCCTCTGTCTCTGTTTCTATGCAGGCTGTCGTTCTGTGGGGCTGTGGCCCTAAAGAACTGCTGAATAGCCAAGCAGTATCAATATCTGTGTCACTCTACTGTTCACAGCGTCACACCCTTGGCCCCTGCTGTCCATCACTGTGTGATGAATAATGGAGAGAAAGAGAAGGAAATAGAAATGAAAGGACAGTATGTCAGGGGGAAAATGGGGAATGAAAAAATAGGGTCAAAGATAGATAGAGAATACAATACAATAATTGTGAAGATGAAAAAGAGTGCACATTGAAAGGTTTTGAGAGGATAGATAAAATAATGCAGCATGAGCTAGTGTTCAATAACTGCTATAAACGCAACAAAACCCTTTTCTCTGTCTTTAAGCTCTGGTTGTTTTACAGGTTTATAGGTCATATTACATGAAGAGAGGGCTGATAAAAACTTAAAACCTGAGGGACATTTGCAGTGACAGAAGTTGAACCAGTGTGTCGATCTAACTTTGTGTCTGTGCTTTTCAAAGAGTCCCGCAGTTGACTTTTGTATGTGCACATGCCTGTCTGTTTAAATGCATTTCACTGTTTAAAACTAAAATTAATGTGCATTTTCCAAATTCAGAAAAATAACATTCTGTTTGTTTTAAACCTCAAATTAGTGTATATTGATACCCAATTATTAGGACTGTAAATCTAGCCAAGATTTATCATAGGTTTAAAAACGAGGCTATTTTGGATTTAGCTATTGTTACTTTGTTTTCATAAGGATTCACAGATTCAAACCTTGTCAGAATGTAAGGGAGACATATTTCTAATTTCGTTCTTGTTGATACAAGTTTCAACACCCTTTTACCACAAAATTAGCACCTAGTTTTTTCCCCCAACTTTTTCCACTGTACAACAAAGATAACACTAATGTCACTGCAAACACTACAAAGTTTGTTTTGTGTCTGCATGGCAAAGGCTCAAAAATGGGTTGGGAAGCTCATGCAAACATCTTTGAATGACTTGCTTACTTAGAGGATGAAAATGATCTGCAGTGTTTAGTATGGCTATTGTTTCATTAAGACATGACAAAGTCTTTTTACTCAGTATTTTAGTCTTATTTTCCAGGAAAAATATCAAAACATCCTTAAAGCAAGATACATTTTCTTGAAGCAAAATGACACAAGATATAAAGGCTTTTTTTCAGAGAAATCAAACTCAAATTTAGTGAGATGAAGAGAAAATTATTTGCCAATGGGGTAAGAAATAATAATTTAATACATTTAGAAATAATAAAAGTGTTTTTTATTATAAGTTTAATTGGAAAATATATATTTTTTGTTTTCTTAAACTTTTTTAGATTTTATATATTATGCTACTCAAATACATTTATCTTGTTTTAAGGGTGGATGGATATTTTTAAATAAAATATTGAATAAGATATCTTTTTCTTACTCAAAAATACTGAGTAAACAAAAGATTGTTCTCAGTGAAATACAAAACTGAGGCTTCTTTCAGTCATCGTCATTCTCTTTGCAGGGATATGATAATGTTATTTGAGAGTGTATAATGTTATTTAGCTGAATAGATGTATCAGATGTATTTTCGCTTCAAGAATCTTTGTATGTGACTATCAAAGCTCGGTCTTGTCCATTGTTACCCCCAGGGTAAAGTATATGTTTGTTTTAAACATGCTGATATCATTAGTCTCTGAGGATTTTGCTGTGTGTATAAGATAATGTATGTGTTTCACCAGTTCTTCAGAGGCATCCGAGGGATGTGTGCTTGTGTCTCATGCAACTTGGCAGAATTGCTTCAAGGTGAGCTCCTTTGATCCTTTACAGTCGTTTACTATCACGTCATCATCATATTTTCATCTCTCAGTCACAGCTGAATAAACGTTCTCCCTCAGGTATGGCGTTGAGCCGCCTGCGTTGGTCAAGCTTGAGAGAGAGATTGAGAAAGAGGAAGATGAGTCTCTGTCACCATCCATGTTCTTTGCCTCACCTCTGCCGTCTCCCTCCACCCCACCTGTTTTTTTCACTCCTGATCCAGAGCCCCCTGCAATCTCAACCCCCTCATCCATCTCTCCTCCTTCCCCTCCTCTGGCCCCTACCCCTCCCCCTGAGTCCACGTCCATCTTCTCTGACTCAAACCCCCAGTCAGAACCTCAGCAAACTTCACCAACTACACCATCACCCATCGGAACACCCGTCAAATCAAAGCCACCCTCTCTGACAAACGGCCTTGCAAAGACTAATGGGAAAAAGAGCAGCGGTAACCTGCTGGATGAGATTGTGAGTACTTTTAGGGTCATATACTGTATGCGGTTTCCCAATCCTGAGACTTCGTACTCATTATCAAAAGCATGTTTTCTTTGTTTCAGATGAGGGAGATATCAGAGGATCCACCATGCAAATGTCCAGTCAAATTCTGCATTGAGAAGCAGCCAAAAGGCCATTATCGTGTCGGAGACAAAGTTCTCTATGTCAGGGTATGTGCCATGTACCGCTCTTTCCACCACAATTGTTACTCGATATTTTATTATTGCAGGTTTCCATTTATTTCTGTGGAAGTATATGAAGCGATATGAAAACTCATGTCTCATTATTTGTTATAAGCATGGACTTTGCTGTGCTTTCACTGTTTCTTTAGAAGCACAAATATTAGTTTTGAACCTGAAAGAACACAGGACTCAGTCAAGACAAAGCCTCATGGGAGCTGGTGTTGCCTGGCAACATGAAGAAAAGGTTCACACCTTTGAATAGGGAAAAAGGAGGTTCAGACTAACAAATATCTAGGATCAGGGCTGGAAAGTCGGTTCATATATATACCAGAAAAGAACACAAATATTGCACAATAAACAATAATAAAATGCTCAGTCAAACTGAAAATACACAGAATTTAGATTATGTTAAAACTCAAAATGCCTAAAAGGTCATGTATGGTTTTTTGAGTCTTTAAATGAGACAATGCATCTAAACCCTTCAGGGAATAGTTGAATTCTTAACAGAATTGTCACTTTGTTCATTTGGGGTCATATACAAACTCATTACATGCTTAATTAAACATATTGGAATACACTTATGTAACACTGTCACATTAATAGCCATCAATACATCAAGCTGTTTGTGAACGTTAATGAGAACTTCCCTTGCTTTTGTCATTTTGAAATGTATCTAGCAATATAAAGTTCTGTCATGAAACTCTGGATGGCGCAGGCTAATAGGTCCTTAACTCAATCTGCTTGCAATCACATCATTCTCTATAGGGCACAGCTGATTGGTTCCTGCTTTAGAAGTAGCCAATGTGCTGCTGCTCAACCTTCAAATACTTGGTCAATTGCTGTAGCATTTGCAGCGCACTTTCAGAATACCTCCACCTTCCCCAGCTCCACCTGTATAGATCTGCTACAGGTAATTCATGTATTCTCTATTATACAACAGCTGTATGTCTTACTTGCTCACAGCAACGTGTTGTGTATGTATTGGCAGTAGCAAGTCCCGTACACAGCAGCAGCAATAAGAGCTGCAGCAGCGTAGCAGATCTATTCCGCCAAGACCAAACATATCATATCCACTGTCATATCCATTACCACCATGCCAAATACTCAGAGAGTTGTCATGACAGATCTTACTTTCTTCCTAGAAACACAAACCAGACATTGAAATCTACTTTTATATATCAAGTATAAGTCAGAAACTTGTGTATAGTCTCTCAACTGGAGGGGAGAATTGAAATAAATATTTTTTTCATTTTCTCCTATGCTACTATTCAACAACCAATGATTGACACTCTGGGGTCATTTGAAGAAACAAGAGACAAGTTACTTAGAAGGCACTGTTGTTAGACTATAGATCTGCACTTTTTTGATTGCAAAAGTTGCCATAAAAGTAGAATTAATTTATACGTTGGTTACTGATCGAGTGATTAGTAGTGTGATTGTATTCAGAGACTTAAAGCTTTCGCTCCACCACTCCCTTTTATGATTTTTCAATCAGACAAATCCTTCAGGGCAACAGAATGTGGTAGTGGGAGAAAAGCAGCTGCTTTCTGTCAGAGATCCAATTAGAGAGAAAGGCTTACTGTAGCACTCAAAGAGAAAGGGAGCTTTTAATATCATTTCTCAACCTTCTTTTCAGTGGAAGGGAGTGGGACAAGGTTTTTTTTCTTTTTTGTGACATCCTGGGCTAAAATGAAAGAGAAGGAAGATCCATTAGATCATCACAATGGCTGAGCTGTATAACAGAAGGGGTGAAGAATCGGTGAATCATTAAGAAATACGATTCGTGCCATGTCTGTCATTAGCAGGGATGTTAATGGGTTCATGAATACTTCTCTCTTTAGATCTGACTGGAAAGCATAATGCCATTTAAACACAGACTGTTGAAAACTGTTTACCTTTATCTGGCAAAACTCTCCTTTCACGGACACCTCATTTACATGAACATGGCTAACACATCTTCTCAGCCTTTTAGCACTTTTTGTACGTTTGTGTATTTTTGCTATATATGTTCCACTAAGTTTATCTTGCTTTGTGATCTGTTCAGTAATTAAGGACATATTCATTATTCATTCTTTTTACACAAAAGGCAGATTAAGGGTCAGATATGAATCTCATCCAGGTGCGTTGAGGACAGAGGTAGACAGCAAAACAGCCCAGGCCCTGGTGGTCTTGTTTTTGTGTCTATAGCAGCTTGATGTGCTTTAAAGAGCTTTTCCTGTGTGTACAAACTACAGCTAATCTGTTTTTTTTTTTTTTTAAGTGGGTTACTACTGTTTGCCATCTCAGCCATTTCTTCTACTATTGGCTACAATACATCCTTCGAATGAGACGTTAAACCGAGGTCCTGACTCTCTGTGGTCATTAAAAATCCCAGGATGTCCTTCGAAAAAGAGTAGGGGTGTAACCCTGGCATCCTGGCCACATTTGCCCATTGGCCTCTGTCCATCATGGCCTCCTAATCATCCCCATATACTGATTGGCTTCATCACTGTCTCCTCTCCACCAATAAGCTGGTGTGTGGTGGGTGTTCTGGCGCAATATGGCTGCCGTCGCATCATCCAGGTGGATGCTGCACACTGGTGGTGGTTGAGGAGATTCCCCCTTCCATGTAAAGCGCTTTGAGTACCTAGAAAAGCACTATATAAATGTAACGAATTATTATTATTATTACAAGCTGCACTTCACTAATATAAATGTGTGTATAATATACAGCCCCTTTTAAGAACACATTCTGGCTATTTGAACTCTATCCTGGATGTGTACTCAATCGGGTCCTGTTCAAACAAGGATATAAAAGCTACAATCTGCCATCTAGTGGTCAGTGTATTAACAACAGCGCGGTCGCTCTAGTCTCTTTCCCATTTATTTTTCAGTGGAGAAAAAAAGACGAGCGAAAAAGACTAAAAATCAATTTTGCTGTCATTATATATAATAGAGAATGAGATGAGAGGCTAAAGGAAGGTTGTAAATGCGAATAATGCGAGGTTGGAGTTTGACTTTGACCACACAAGCTTTCAGAATAGCATGTAAATTATTTGTAATGGAACACACTGTTCGTCCCACTCTGCATTCCCATTCCATTTTTGCATCACTGAATTAATGCGTAGAGCCTAACATTATTCTTTCATTCTACACTGTCGTCGACTGATTTTATTTACGTAGGCCTACAGGTCAGAAGCGCTAAAGGTTTGACTGAGGGGTTGGGCAAAAGGATGGAGGGACAGTGGGCAGTGCTCGGGGTGGTGGTGACTGAAGGCGGTGACTGAATAGTTCTGACATCACATTTATACGGAAGTCACAATGGCTCGTGAAAAGGCACAGCTACTTTATGCAGGGTGTGTGCATTTGTCTGTGGATTGACTGTTTTGAAACTTATATGGTAGTTTTCATAGCCCCTAGACCTCTGCTATCATGAAAAAAGCCAGGAAATTTCATTTTTGATAATATAGGACCTTTAAACAGACTCCCCCTCCTCCCTTGCGGCTTTCTGTGTGTTTGTTAATTCTCGCTCGCCCTTACCTCTTCTGTCAACCCTGACATTTTAATCTGCTTGGGAACAGCTGAGACTGATCAAACCGCATGGTAATTAGAATTATCCTGCTTGGCAAACGTGCGCGCGCGTGAATAGGCTATAGCCTATCCCTCTATTAGGATGCATCAAGCTAAAAGGGTTTGGAGGGGTGGGAGGTGCAAAACATATAAATCTGGTTGTATTACCAACAGCTTAACAGCTTTGTAATGAGAGGGTCAAGACTGATAAGGTGGAGGGGAGGAGGAAATAGATGACTGTCGTGCCTCAAGGGACAGAGACACATTTCTCAGGAGACATGACCCTTACTAGTTTCAGAGCATTTCTATTTTGTGTGTCTTGTTCATGCTCGGGAGCGGTTGCCGTGGCAGCAAGTGAGCTTCACGCCACGCGCCGTAGGTGTATGTTGGAAATGCCTGTGTGTGTGTGTGTGTGTTTCCTGCGATGGTGCTCAGCTGGTGCTGTGAGAGGTGGTGTTTCATTAGGCTTAATGAGATTTTAACTGCACAGCCTCTCTCTCTCTCTCTCTCTCTCTCTCTCCCTCTCTCTCTCTCTCTCTCTCCCTCTCTCTCTCTCTCTCTCTCCCTCTCTCTCTCTCTCTCTCTCTCTCTCTGGGATCATTTGCCTTTCATCGGATCTGTTGCATATTAGATGTAGACTTTGAATATTTTATGAAGGAGGAGGGGGTATTAGGGAGATAATTTTAAAGAAACACACACACACACACACACACACACACACACACACACACACACACACACACACACACACACACACACACACAGCAGAAATGGCAGTTGTTTTATACACACAAGTGTTTCTTGACTTTCGTCTCAAGGGTAATAACAGATTTAAACAGATTTTTTTTATGAAGATCACATAAATGCCATTAATGTGTAGATTTTGGTTTATGCTTTCCCCCAATTTTCAATCTTAAACTAAAATTCATAAAATATTAATTATTACATAATTTCAGTATTTGTTTTGTGGAAATTATTTATATAAGTTAAAATAATAGGCTTAAAAAACATTACTGTCCCACAGCCATGGCATCATTGTAATCACAATGAACAATCTTGCCACTAATAAAGTTTTTGCGTAATTGTTAGCCAACAACAGTATCGGCGAGTATCATGTTTCAGATGTAATATGTGATGTGTGAAGAAACCAATAAAAAAAAAATCAAGGTATAGGCTATAGGTTGTGAGCATCATATTGTGTGTCATTGCCAATAATTGTTAAGATATATAAATGGTAGCATTAAACAGAAAGACAATAGAGTTGGATATTGATAGAGTTCTATCACCACAATTTCCACATTAGGAATGCTGAACACAACACATGCTTTGAGATGTGTTGGAAATAACAGTGTGGTGAGAAAAAAGACTGTATACCTACTAACTCTATTGGACATTGTTAGATGAGAGTTTTAAGAGATTTTATTTTCAAAAAATGCCAATAGTTGAAGAAACATCAGTGAAATGGTTTTATTGAACAAATCATGTTTTCTCACTTTTACAGATGTTGAATGATAAACATGCCATGGTGCGTGTTGGTGGTGGATGGGAGACCTTTGGTACTTACTTATTAAAGCATGACCCGTGCAGGATGACCATGATCGCCCGGCCTGGAACCAAAACATGCAAGCCTAGTGGCAGGTCCCCAGTCAAGAGAGAGCTGTCCCGGGACAGTTATATGGTCGTGGGTACTCACTCCCGCTTTAAGAAGTGATGTGACCTCTGTTAAATCAACAGCAGGCTGATTTTGTTTTTCTAGGAGGGAAGCAGCCCAGGTGGCTTAATCTTTTCATTTTGTAATTCATCTTTTTGTAGGACAGTGGTCCTTTTGGGTCATCATGACTCACAAATTTGTCACAGGTATGTTCTGATAGAATCGCAGACAGCTTATCAACTTATTCAGAGGATGCAGTATATTCAGCCCAAGGTATGCCAATGTTGCTTATTGATCAATCTACACTTCATGATTATATTAATGAATTTCTGAGTTTTTGGAACATTCTGTTTGCTTTTGTACGACACACAATTTTGGTACTGGGCTTGGGTCACCATTTGAAGTCCAATGTAAAATCTGGCATGATGCAAAGGAATATTGACCTTTGTTGTCTTATACAGAGTCTTATAAACATCTGTTCTTTTTGTTCACAGATATTAAGAAATTGTAATACTTTTTTTCCTTTAAATATTAAAAGCATAAAGGGTGGGATCTCTAATATTGAATCATTTACTGGGAAGCAATATTGATTTACTTTATTTTTTATTTTATTGTAACTTTTCATTTTGAATCGATTTATGGCTGTTATGCTGTATTCTGAAGTTTAAGTTTACAAAGACACTTCTGTAATTTCTTTTGAATGAGGGTTTAAAATGAACTTGTTCCACAAAGATCCTCTAGGTGGTGCCCTATATCAAGTGATGAGCTGTATTTCAGTACTATATAGAATTACTGCAACATTAACTTTTTGTGTAGAAATTTGTTGGACTGTGAAAAGATAACTATGCAATATTGGTAACACTTTACAATGAGGACCGATTAGTTAACGTTAGCAAATATTAACTAATGAGCAATACGTTTGTTACAGTATTTATAGATCTGTGTTAACGTTAGTTCAAAAAAATACAACTGTTTATTGTTAGTTCATGTTAGTTCAGGTCCATTTCATATTAACAGTTACAACTTTTGATTTTAATAATGTATTAGTAAATGTTGAAATTAACATTAACTAAGACTAACAAATGCTTTAGATTTTTTTTTTTAAATGTTAGTTCATGTTAACTAATGTATTTAACTAGTTAACAAACGAAACCTTATTGTAAAGTGTTACCGAATATATTAAACCAGACTCACCTGCCCCATATACTTCCCTTCATGTACTCAGGATTATTATTATTATTAATTGTTTTACACAAGCATGTACTCTTGTATATGTACTCATGTAACAAGCCAAACCGAAGCCCAGGGGGGACTATTACATTAAAAAGTATTTTAATAAAAAAAAAAGAATGAAATATAAATGAAAAGTACCTCTTGATGAAATGCTACTCACATTTTATTTCATAAAATAAAAGTCATTTAAAAAAAAATGACACAATCTAAATACACTGAAATTAATCAATATGACGGCATGCGAGACAATGACACCTGTTTTCTCCTTATGAAATGAACCAGTAAAACAGTTCATACCCAAAAATAAATAAAAAAGTGGTGCTACTTCCGCTGCCAAAGAAAATGACAGCATTTGTACAAATGTCTCTCACATCTCCCCAAAAGTGACAAAACACCTGAAGCTGCTTTTATTTGAGAAGCTTTTTTTTTTTTTTTTACACGTTGTTCTTGTGCTCTTTTTATCCTCTCCAAAACATTCACATTTTCATCTTTTCTAAGTGCCATTTATTACTTCTTTGCCACTTTGTTTCCAGTCAATACATGATCGGCAGTTCATCAGAAAGCTCACACTCAATAAAACACTTTCCTATCTACCTAAAGGGCTTTGTTCATTTTATGTCTATGACATAAATGTTTGTGCCAATCAGCTGTATAGGGGACTACCATAAAGGGGACTGGACTCCCCTGTTTCCCTCAAATGTTGTAATTTACAAACACATTCCAATTTCCCAAAATACACACTCAGAATACTTCCACAGTATTTGCCGTCTTACGTTAACTATTGCATGTACCTATCCCCACTGTGAATACCAACATCAGTACGTTACTCTCAAGAATTGATCTGGATTTTGTGGAGGTCTATGAGACTATGAATGTACATTTGACAAAGACATGTGCGGCATTGTTAAACGATTTATGTTAACTGTGCTTTTCACAGTAGCGTCCGCAATAAATAATATCCATTGGTGAGAGAAGAATCAATATGAATTATTCATGATAATGTGGAGGCACACTCACTCTTAAAAAAAGACATTACTATATTATTACTATTAAAGCCTCCAGACCTGTTGGGGTTGTTTAAAATATTGTTTGGTTGGAGTTGGTCGTACAAACATTACATGATGTAAACATTAATAGCTTGTTGCGTGTCATGTAGCTATTGCAGCAAACTAAACACCCCACTCCTGCAATCCATCATCTTGATTTCAATTCTGTGCATTATGTTTTCTGTATTTAGACCTCATATATCACTTTTTGTGACTAAACATAACACTGAAATCCCTTAGAAATCCTCAACTTGCATGTGCACCAAGAGCTTTAATTGTATCTTGACTATTCAACAACATTCAGGTTGGAAGGTGCGGAGCTCTCGTATAACTCCAAGCATGTTGTGCTTATAACAGCAATAAGGCTTCATGAGAAATGACGTTCAGAAATAACCTCCACAAACATTTTTGAAAACAAATTAGGTTCACATGCCATTAAGTAGTAAATTTGGTCAGATTCCTCAAAACAGCTATACCACAGACCAAGCCAGGTCACCGATCGTTACAATCATATAACAGAGAGAAAAGTCTCCATTTGTATCCGTAAGTGTAATTTCATACAAATGTAGACCTGAAATCTAGACAAAATGAAGTATTTTTACACATACAGACTCTTTGAGGCCTTAGGAAATGTGCTTTTCAAAGCTTGAATGACAGAAATACTTCTCTCTCTCCTTTCTGATGCTTCATTCTGGGCTTACACTCCTCCACACCATCAGTCATCTATAAGAAAACCTGTGGATTTATTTGTTCTCTTGATGTGCAGTTGTGAAATTTTGAACAGAGAGCACCATTTTATTATGAATCCTCTTGGAGAGAAAACAGTCGCCTCCAGCTCACTTCTCTTTCATGAAACAGAGCAGTGAAACATTTCATTGGTTTTTGTGTGTGTGTATGTGTGTGTGTTTGTGTGTGTGTCACAAAAGACCAGAGTGAGACATGTGAGGGGGTGGAAGATGCTCGGTGGTCTGTGCATGTGTGACTCTCAGCAGTGTCCAGACCATTTACAGATTTTAATCTTTTATCAAATTGTACGGTGTATACAAGTTGTGTTGACATCGGTGATCAACAAGAGCCCGAAAGTCATTTGAAAATGATCCAGTCAGTATAATGCATGATGATGAATAGGCCAGATGCTTTGTCCTTATGTAGACGCTGTATACATGTTGTGAAAATGTTGCTGCAACGTTGCTCCAGAAGTCTCTGCTCACACAGTCCCATTTTCGTGCCTGGACTTGTGGACTGTGGTGCGGGCCAAGGGGCTGCTTAAAGAAGGGGCCAGCGTACATAAGAAACCGGCCAGCAGGGTGAGACCCAGTCCGCCCCAGGCACAGAACATGGACCAGCCGTACCCATGACTGATGTCCTCTGGAAGGCCGTAAAGGTAACGTGGGTAACGGGACAGCTCAAAGTTAATGCCCGCCACACACGTACACAGGGAGATAATACAGCAGGTTCCTGTCAGAGAGAGGAAATTACTCAAGATGTATCATCAGACATTCATAAAACACACTTTCCTTTTAAGATCACAAATATAGGATGCAAAGAGTTCATGCTTTTGATCTATTTTCAAAGCACTTCTGTGTATTTACATAATGTTGTATGAGAAACCAGCCACTAGATGGCGATATAATTGAGCAGTCAAGTTACATTCCGTCACTTTTCTCTCTCTCTCTCTCTCTCTCTCGCACGCACACAAAAACACTCTCTGTCTCTTACCGCCCATGAGGAAGAGTAGTCCAGCTACATACTGCATGAGATCATGTTGTTGACAGCATCCAAGAACTCCGATGATCCAGCCAAAAAGAATGATAGAGACAGCCATGCCCACAAAACCTGCTGTCATCCTCCGCAGATCTGCAGCACAAAACACAATCACAATTTTGTTGCTATTCAGGGCTTTATAAGCATCTAGTGATGACTTATATACTGCATGTTAAATATTTACGTTTTGCTTTTATTATATATATACATTCATATACTATATACTACAAAGGTAATACCATTGCATCAAGAAAGCAACCAATTCCTACAATGCTATTATTATCCCCATAAAAAATAAAATAAAAATATGGCCATACAGGGCCAGTTAAATTATTGATTCGAAATACGAAGAGGGAAATATTATAATCCATGATAAAAGATAAGTTTACTATGCATATTATTTCATATTATTATATCATATCTTGAGCAAACTATTTTGTCTATTCACTCATTTAAAAATAACATTTCTTATTAATATCACAGCTGAAAACAGTTGCTGCTGCTTAATATTTCTGTAAAAACCGTGATACTTTTTTTCAGGATTCTTTGATGAATTGGAAGTTCAAAATAACAGCGTTTGTTTGAAATATATATATATATATATATATATATATATATATATATATATATATTTGAAATGTCTTTACTGTCACTTTAATTGATCCTTGCTGAATAAAAGTATTTATTTAAAAAAAGGGTAACTATTACCACTATTAACTAGTTATTACTAGGATATTGGCTGTTTATTAGTACTTATAAACCACATATTTAAACCACGCCTTATTCTGCATGACCATATTCTACATCCCCTAATCCTAACCAATAATACCTAAACTTAACAACTACCTTACTAACTATTAATAAGCAGTAATTAGGAGTTTATTGGGGCAAAGTTGGAGGTAATAGTGAGAACTGGACACTAGTCTAAAGTGTGACCAAAAAAAGGTAGAGGTAAATCAGTAAATCTAATTAAGAGGAGGGAAATATTCACATCAGTGAATATTCTGTATTTGTCAGTACAGGCTGGCATGCAGTATAAAATATTTGACCTTTTTGGTGAAATAGTGAATCTTTTTTAGTGCTTTAATGTGCTTTCATTTAAAGTAAACAATATAAGATGCCTTGGAACATTACAAAGTATCATCCATACATTCATTCTCCAAACCATTAATCCTCTATAGTGTCAGAAAAAAAAAGTATCATATTTTACAAACATATTGCTACAACTGGGGATTGGAGAAGGATCAGTTACAATCACTTTATAAGTAAAAACAAAGTGTGTATACACAGACTCACAAATATTGTCTTGAAATATGCACATCACAGACAGAACTGTTTATGAATTAATGAACTGATCAACCCCACAGGCATGAATTTTGTATATCTGACACAAGTAAAAGAGCGTCTGTCAGACTCACGCAGAGCATGCCACTCATCTTGTCGGATGGTCTTGGTGATATTGACGGGAAGGTTTCGAGGCAGGATTGAAGAGGTGTAATGATACTTTACAGGGGTGCATCTCTGAATCAAACCTATTTGAACAAAACAGTGAATCAAGAAGTATACTCTTTCATGACATTTACAGCATTTACTGTTTAGGAAAAGCAAATCAGTCCGAGGCTTTAATCTCCTGAGGAACAGCAGGTCTGTTGTGATCATAAAATGCAAAAAGCGGCCCATGCTTGTATTCACTTTAATTAAAGCATTTCCTGGAGAGCAATTAGGCACAGGATCAAATGCACAGGCTCATAAATGTCATAGTTACATATTGATTTTATTTGCATGTAAAATTAGAGAAACAAACCTACTTCATTCAGTTGTAGAATTGTAATACTATAAACCCATCAGTATTTAAGAATACCTAAACTGCAATGACAATCACTAATGTCTGTGAAATATAGCCTATGCAAGCAAAACTGCTATTTTTGAAGGGAAGAGTTATGTTATATGGATAGTCATTCCTAAACAGTAGCATGTATACCATTACAAATAATTTTTATAAAAAAAAATTGAGACATTTGTTTGGCACTTTAAGGTCTTGAATGACACAAGTGTGTTGTGTATCAGACAAGATGTGTATAGCGCTGATTGCCTTCCTCCCTGATGAGAACCTTATGAATCCTGAACAGGCGAGTGTGTGAACCTTAGAATAATTAACTTGCACTTTATGAAGCCGAAACAGTAATTTTCATTCATAAGGTTTCCTTTGTCTGGACATAAAACAGACTTAATCTGGTAGAAATTCAAATATTTATCAGAGAAACCTCAAATGTAAATCAGATAACATGAAATGTTGTGACTTTCACAGTTTGCTGCGTTGTATCAATACGTTTCAGTCCCCACAGGCTATGCAGGGTTTTTCAAGGTACAGTTTCTGTTCTTTTCACCCACATCAGCATTATTTTTAGCATTTCTCAAGCTGATGATTTGGTCTGGGATTGATTTGCATAAATCAGAGCAGGCTTTCATGTTCTATTCATAAGTGTTGCAAAGTGCGTGGTATGGTTTGACACTCTTCCAGTTGTTAGACTAGGTGATGGTGATGCAAGATCTGGGGCCTCGTTTATAAAATGTTGCGTAGAAATCATCCTACATTTGATCTTACGATTATTTCACAAATGTACGTATACATTGTGATTCAAAGAACGAACGTACGCACAAAAAAAAACAGTGTACGCCTCTCATCCAGATGGGAAATTTATCAATCTCAAATGATCTAGAAATTGTGGCAGCTGAATAGTTTTAGATCTCTGCCTAATGAATGTCATTCGCATCTAAAAGAGCACCAGTCAACGTCCAAATCCTTTACCTGAGAAGTGCTTAGATTTCCAAACACCTGCAATACTCTGACTCTCTGGCACAAGGAAAAGTGTGTACTTCTGCTTAGACACTCACGTGGCACTATGCACTTTTCCACGTCAAAGACCGTTTTGTATAAATATAAACGTTGGTGTAGATTTTAGCGTACGCACACTCTAAGTTCAAATCTGTGCATAAGCACGTTTTATAAATGAGGGCCACAGAGTGGTTTTCTGATTGGATGCCTCAATATCTCTTGGTGTTTTAGCTGTGTTACAGTATATAGCTATATGATTGCATCTTATGGAATCTTTTTCTGCCTGCATGCAACATTTATTTCAGATACCCAACATTAAAGTTTTGCTTTATTTTCAATATTTTCAAATTTTCTATACATTGACACATGTAAAACCTTAACTTAACTTAATACTGGAAGTTAAAGGGGCAGTTCACTCAAAAATGAAAATTCTGTTATCATTTACTCCTTGTAAACCCTAACGCTCAAAATAATTAATTAGTAGGACAAATTTAAATTAAACGAATTAGTTCAGTCAAATTAACTTTTATGAATATTTAGCACTTTCTTTTTCTTTCAAGTTCACAGAACTGATATATTTTAAGTAAACTGAACTGTTTCATTGTTTTGAGTTTTATGAAATTATTTATTTTAATTTAGACGAACTTAAGTTTAACTGAAACGGCTGGGATGTCTATTTCCCAGCATGCTTTGACGATGGCACTCGAAAGGGAGAGTAAATGCTAAAATTAAGTGTAATATAATGTTTTTTGGTGTGTAAGATTAATGTTAAGTGTGAGATTTAGTAGTGATTAATGTTTTGTTATGCTAATTTAGAAGAATATCTGTTAATGTTGGCTTTAGGATAGTTACCATCATGGTGACAAGTGGTGCATGCAGCTTGATTTGAGAGCAAATAATCCCTTTATATTGTTGCGCTCATACAGCAAGTGCTTTAACATATTATTGCTAATATGTTAGCAAATTAGTATGTTAGCAGGTTAGCATACTAAGTTTATACTAATAAAAGTGTTTACATTGAGATTACATGAAACTTAATTAAGTTAATTGTATGAATTAATGTACTCATACATTTTAATTGTTCTTAACTTGAAATTTTTAAGTACAAAATAAAAATCTGCTAGTTCTGCTTACTTAAACTTTGAATTTCAGAACTTAAAAAATTTGAGGCAATTGATTGCCTTAAATGTTTTGAGTTCTGCCAACTTATTCGGGTTTACAGTATACATGTCTTTGTTCTGCTGAACACAAAGGAAAATATTTTGAAGATTGTTTGTAACCAAACAGTTGTGGGGCACCATTGACTTCCATAGTATTTTTTTTCTCCATACTAAGTCAATGGTGCCCCACAATGTTTTGGTTACCCATATTCTTCAAAATATCTTCCTTTGTGTTCAGCAGAAGAATGAAACTAATACAGCTTACTTTAAGTAAGTTTTAGAGCACATAGTCAACAAAACCAGAAAATGTCAAATGAACGTCAACAATAAAATCAAACCGTACCTCTAAGCAATAATGACATTTCTCATATTATATGTAACCTGAAAAATATTGAGAAACTTCTGTTGGAAGCTAACCTAGGATGATATTAAGCACAAAAACAAATACTTTCATACAGCAGTGATTTTCTTCAGAGAGATTTCATGATGCAGATATAGTCAACTGTATTACTAAAACACACACATCAAATTGGTTCTCAATAGCCAATCGAAATATGACCACATCTTGCTGCATCAAAAAGCCTAGTTTAGATGTTCTTTTTCTACCACAGAATGTGATTTTGTTCTGTCATAAACAACAATATAAAACACAAATGCCGCACAACTGGTTCACTGGATTCTCAGATGATTCTCAGTCATCAGAAACGTGTTGGGTCAAAGGGTGAGACAGACATATTGTGGATTAGACAAAACAAGAGATGAGAGGTGAAGTCAAGGATAGAGAGGACGTGCTGCCATTTAATTAGTCTTTACAGAAATTAGACTGTTCAATTCATTAATCAAAGTGTTTTCTAAGGCACAAAAACACATTGAGTTTGCTGCTATACAGATCTGTGATGAAATGACGAGTACAGACCTCATGCGTGAGCTGAGCAGATTGTGTCATGTTTATCATATCTATGTATCAAATATATTGTGACAGCTTGTTCTGTCACAATCCCAAACTGACACATCAAAGGAACCAGGAATCTCTTACAAAGACACTTTGCACATTCTGTTCAATTCTCTGCTGAAGAAAATGCATTCTTGTACTCTTATTTGTGTAAACAAGGAAAAACATGTCTGTGAAATCTGATGGAAACTCTACAAAGAGACTTCAGTTTAATTGGTGAACCAAAGTTATAACAAAAGAAACAAAAATCAATACCCTGCGCAGATCAGATTTTTAGGATAATATTCAAATTTGCATAGCACATTTTATTAGCTTTTTAAATGTATTGCTACTGAAAATTACAGTATTAAGCATGACATGTGATCTTGTCTTATTCAGTTTCTAAAACATTCTGATATGTTTAAAATATTTTACATTTGGAGAACACATGGAGTACTATAATGATTCGATTTAGTCTGAACTGCTCCAGTTCTCTAAATATCACTTTGTTTGTTTTGGTGCTCCGATATTTTTTAACCATTAGGACAAGTAAACATCTATAGTATGTTTTACTGTTTGTATATTTAGAACCAATTACGTTAATTCTGCTCAGGAGAGGAACAATGTTTTGCCTGCTTTATCTGAACACAAAGATTACTGGGCTGACACGGGTTGCTGAATAAACTGGACTATAAATCTGGAAGAAATGTTTTCCTGGGTGTTGGCTCACAGTCTAACTAGAGTGGTTGCACACCATCACTACTTCATCATTCATGACATCTACAGAGCCACTTAGGCTGACCTGGGAAAATCAATGAACAAATTATTGATGAAGATATGGCCAAGTGAGCAGAGTTCCTTCTCTTTGCAACCCAGCAAGAGAAATGGCTGCTGTAAGAGCTCACACTTAATATTTAAGGCCTGAACATAATGTGGAATGAGATCTTTATCAAAGAAGAGGAGGGTGCTGTAAGCCTCTTATGGATATTGTTATCTGATATAGTCTAGGCATTCTTTAACAGTGTTATTAAAGAAGGTAATTTATTTTACAAAACAAATACTTATGTTCACTAGTAGGCTACTACATGTATATGCCACAGTGTATATATATTTTGAATAAATAAAGTTCACAACATACACTTCAGCCCACATTGTCACAGGGTGCTTTGGTTTTGTGTACACGATGCAGCATCAGAGCTGCCTTGAACTTTATTGTTGCTATTGTTATCCCATTATAAATATTAGTCAAAGACAAGAATAGAAGAAAAGAAATAGAAAATGTGGTTTGGCATAATCCATTCTTTATTTAAATAGTTTTGTTATAAAATATTATCAATAGGCCTTTAAAAAAACAACAACAACAACAACAACAGTTTTGTCTGTCAAATCAGTGTGTAACAAAAAGCAGGTTTCAATGTGACGTTTTCTACTCTAGGTTATCAAAGAAATTATCCTATATATCATCTCAGACATCCTTATTTATCACAGATCAATATCACTCTTTTTTTTTTTTTTGTAATGCTTTTAATTTCATATTTAGAATAATCATTTCATATTTTTTCTATATTCGTAATTTAAAATATACAATTGTAATTGCTATATAAATACACGTATGCTCTGTGTAGCATTATGTAAATCCACCTTTTTTCTGTTCCGCCTTTACAGATGGCACAGGTAGGCTGATTTCAGCACCTCGGATAGCGACATGGATCAGATTCAGGCCTTCCACATTCCCCTTCACTGTTGACATCGCTTTACAAATAAACTTAATAAAGGAAGTGCCACTAAGCGAAGGCTAGTGCCACGTAGGTACAGAGACAACGGGAAGAACCAGCCTATCCGAATGGCATTGATAACAGTCAGGCAAAATGTTCGAGTGAGATTTACCGCTGGAGGAACGTCCACATCCGTTCGCTTCCAAACAAAACGGCCTGGACCGAGGCTCTAGTGCTTGACAAAGGCACATCAAAACAGAAAGCAACTCACCTTTGTAAATGAGATCCTCGGTCTCCAGGTCAAAGCCCTCGCGATGACACTTTCTCCACAGACCGGAGATCGTGGAGTTGAACTGGCGGCTGCAGTGAGACTCCATGGCCGTCGCCGATGCCGGAGCGTGCCGCTTCACGCGCGCCTCCATCGCTTTCCTCTCAAAGCCCTTAGGAGGCATCTGGAGTGGCAAGTTGTGATTTGAGATGTAAATGTATCCGGGATCGTTCCGCTTGTTTGCGTAGTTCTTACAGCGTTCGCGGTGCCGCCGAGCATCCGTCTCGTACCAATAATCGGTGCAGATGGCCATAGCCAACAAGACCAGAGAGGAAAACGCCAAGAAAAGCCCCGCGCTGGTTAAAATCTTAATGGCGGCCATCTTCTCCGCTCGTTGGAGAGCCCAGACAGACGCTCGGTCCTCCCTCGGCAGCCGTTGTGAAAGGCAAAGCAAGAAAACTCACCGAATCTCTAGCAGCTCTCGGACGCTGACATGACCAGGCTCGATTCCAGCTCGATGCGATCTATTGTTGCAGAGCGCCCGGACAGATGTGCTGGTTTTCCACCATCTATTTTGATTTTGAGTTAAGGAGAGGGGGATAGATGGGAAGAGGAGAGGCGATGCGAGAACCAGGACTGAGTGAGTGGTGGTTTGGTTTGAGTGCAATGCTCTCTCTTTCCTCTTGGGCCTCAGCGAACTGAGTGAGAAGAGACCAATTAGGTTCGCGGAGAATAGTGATAAACATGAGATGAGAGGGTCATTTATTGATTACAAACTCCAGCACAGCATTACAGATGTAAGCAGCTGTTCAATGATTACAAAACCAGTCACAAGTAGCACGGGTATATTTGTGGCAAAAGCCAACAATACATTGTATGGGTCAGAATTATCTTTTTTTTATATTTTTTTTTATGCCAAACATCAATAGGATATTAAGTAAAGACCAGCCATTAAGATATTTTGTACATTTCCTACCGTAAATATATAAAACATTTATTTTTGTGAGTGAATGCAGCACAATCGCGAACATAAATAAACAACTTTAAAGGCGACTTTTCTCAATATTTCGTTTTTCTTTTCTTTTTTTGGCACCCTCACATTCCAGATTTTCAAATAGTTGTATCTCGGCCAAATATTGTCCTATCTTAACAGCTTTCAGGTGATGTATAAATCTCAATTTCAAAAAATTTACCCATGTGACTGGTTTTGTGGTCCAGGTTCACATTTCTTCAAGACTGTACTGTATCATTTTTTAGCTCTCTTGCTCTCCTTGATGTTTACTAATTACTAATTACTAATTATTGGGGCATTCCAATGGATGCCTTTTTCATTAAACAACTATGTTTTACAGTAGGCTATAAAAAGTGAACATCTATAGCCTCTTAAATGCATCAGTTATTTACTGTAAAAATGATTTAAAAAATTGCATATACAGTATAAATGTCCATTTTTCAGGACACTGTATTTTAAAGATAATTTTGTAAAATCCAAGGAAGCTGTACAGACCTTTATTATAAAGGGTTTAAACTTTAAACAATGTTTTTCATGATCGTTCAAATGAACCATCCACAATTATTAAACATGCACCTGTGGAACAGTCCTTAAAGGGTTAGTTATATACACATATATACACACATATTATATATATATATATATACACACACACACACGCATATACATACACTCACTTAAAGGATTATTAGGAACACCATACTAATACTGTGTTTGACCCCCTTTCGCCTTCAGAACTACCTTAATTCTACGTGGCATTGATTCAACAAGGTGCTGAAAGCATTCTTTAGAAATGTTGGCCCATATTGATAGGATAGCATCTTGCAGTTGATGGAGATTTGTGGGATGCACATCCAGGGCACGAAGCTCCCGTTCCACCACATCCCAAAGATGCTCTATTGGGTTGAGATCTGGTGACTGTGGGGGCCATTTTAGTACAGTGAACTCATTGTCATGTTCAAGAAACCAATTTGAAATGATTCGAGCTTTGTGACATGGTGCATTATCCTGCTGGAAGTAGCCATCAGAGGATGGGTACATGGTGGTCATAAAGGGATGGACATGGTCAGAAACAATGCTCAGGTAGGCCGTGGCATTTAAACGATGCCCAATTGGCACTAAGGGGCCTAAAGTGTGCCAAGAAAAAATCCCCAACACCATTACACCACCACCACCAGCCTGCACAGTGGTAACAAGGCATGATGGATCCATGTTCTCATTCTGTTTACGCCAAATTCTGACTCTACCATCTGAATGTCTCAACAGAAATCGAGACTCATCAGACCAGGCAACATTTTTCCAGTCTTCAAATGTCCAATTTTGGTGAGCTTGTGCAAATTGTAGCCTCTTTTTCCTATTTGTAGTGGAGATGAGTGGTACCCGGTGGGGTCTTCTGCTGTTGTAGCCCATCCGCCTCAAGGTTGTGCGTGTTGTGGCTTCACAAATGCTTTGCTGCATACCTCGGTTGTAATGAGTGGTTATTTCAGTCAAAGTTGCTCTTCTATCAGCTTGAATCAGTCGGCCCATTCTCCTCTGACCTCTAGCATCAACAAGGCATTTTCGCCCACAGGACTGCCGCATACTGGATGTTTTTCCCTTTTCACACCATTCTTTGTAAACCCTAGAAATGGTTGTGCGTGAAAATCCCAGTAACTGAGCAGATTGTGAAATACTCAGACCGGCCCGTCTGGCACCAACAACCATGCCACGCTCAAAATTGCTTAAATCACTTTTCTTTCCCATTCTGACATTCAGTTTGGAGTTCAGGAGATTGTCTTGACCAGGACCACAGCCCTAAATGCATTGAAGCAACTGCCATGTGATTGGTTGATTAGATAATTGCATTAATGAGAAATTGAACAGGTGTTCCTAATAATCCTTTAGGTGAGTGTATACACATATATACATACATATACATATATACACACACACACACACACACACACACATATACATATATACATATATATATATATATATATATATATATATATATATATATATATATATATACAGTGAAGAAAATAAGTATTTGAACACCCTGCTATTTTGCAAGTTCTCCCACTTAGAAATCATGGAGGGGTCTGAAATTGTCATCGTAGGTGCATGTCCACTGTGAGAGACATAATCTAAAAAAAAAAAATCCAGAAATCACAATGTATGATTTTTTAACTATTTATTTGTATGATACAGCTGCAAATAAGTATTTGAACACCTGAGAAAATCAATGTTAATATTTGGTACAGTAGCCTTTGTTTGCAATTACAGAGGTCAAACGTTTCCTGTAGTTTTTCACCAGGTTTGCACACACTGCAGGAGGGATTTTGGCCCACTCCTCCACACAGATCTTCTCTAGATCAGTCAGGTTTCTGGGCTGTTGCTGAGAAACACGGAGTTTGAGCTCCCTCCAAAGATTCTCTATTGGGTTTAGGTCTGGAGACTGGCTAGGCCACGCCAGAACCTTGATATGCTTCTTACAGAGCCACTCCTTGGTTATCCTGGCTATGTGCTTCGGGTCATTGTCATGTTGGAAGACCCAGCCTCGACCCATCTTCAATGCTCTAACTGAGGGAAGGAGGTTGTTCCCAAAATCTCGCATTACATGGCCCCGGTCATCCTCTCCTTAATACAGTGCAGTCGCCCTGTCCCATGTGCAGAAAAACACCCCCAAAGCATGATGCTACCACCCCCATGCTTCACAGTAGGGATGGTGTTCTTGGGATGGTACTCATCATTCTTCTTCCTCCAAACACGTTTAGTGGAATTATGACCAAAAAGTTCTATTTTGGTCTCATCTGACCACATGACTTTCTCCCATGACTCCTCTGGATCATCCAAATGGTCATTGGCAAACTTAAGACGGGCCTTGACATGTGCTGGTTTAAGCAGGGGAACCTTCCGTGCCATGCATGATTTCAAACCATGATGTCTTAGTGTATTACCAACAGTAACCTTGGAAACGGTGGTCCCAGCTCTTTTCAGGTCATTTACCAGCTCCTCCCGTGTAGTTCTGGGCTGATTTCTCACCTTTCTTAGGATCATTGAGACCCCACGAGGTGAGATCTTGCATGGAGCCCCAGTCCGAGGGAGATTGACAGTCATGTTTAGCTTCTTCCATTTTCTAATGATTGCTCCAACAGTGGACCTTTTTTCAAGCTGCTTGGCAATTTCCCCGTAGCCCTTTCCAGCCTTGTGGAGGTGTACAATTTTGTCTCTAGTGTCTTTGGACAGCTCTTTGGTCTTGGCCATGTTAGTAGTTGGATTCTTACTGATTGTATGGGGTGGACAGGTGTCTTTATGCAGCTAACGACCTCAAACAGGTGCATCTAATTTAGGATAATAAATGGAGTGGAGGTGGACATTTTAAAGGCAGACTAACAGGTCTTTGAGGGTCAGAATTCTAGCTGATAGACAGGTGTTCAAATACTTATTTGCAGCTGTATCATACAAATAAATAGTTAAAAAATCATATATTGTGATTTCTGGATTTTTTTTTTTAGATCATGTCTCTCACAGTGGACATGCACCTACGATGACAATTTCAGACCCCTCCATGATTTCCAAGTGGGAGAACTTGCAAAATAGCAGGGTGTTCAAATACTTATTTTCCTCACTGTATATAACACACACACCACACATATAATACATATATATACAGTACATATGTATACATATACACATACACATACATATACATATATATATATATATATATATATGAAGAGTTCAGATGCAAAAGCCTCTAAGTGCCATCTGAAATTTTCTTCTAGAATGGTCATTTTTATCAAGCTCGTACATTTAAGTTCAGTAATTTCACTTAAATGACAATTAATAGGTAATTTTCATTGCCATTTAAGTGAAATTACTGAACTTAAATGTACAAGCTTGATAAAAATGACCATTCTAGAAGAAAATTTCAGATGGCACTTAGAGGCTTTTGCATCTGAACTCTTCATATATACACATACATACATATACATACATACATACATACATTTCAGCAATGTTTTTGTGTGGGGTCACACATCTCACACATTTTTTAAAACACATTATTATAGACAAAAAGGCATCTTGTTGAAAGATAAAACATTTATAACTTAATATCTTAAGAACTAATGCCTAATGCCTTTTTTTTTTTTTTTTTTTTTTAGATTAGTGAGACACACAATTTTGCTTCTCAGAGTTAAATATCACCAAACAGGGAAAAGAAAATCCTTGTCATTTGGATTTGCTGGAATAAATTGAAATATTAGCACACTGAGAAAGTAAACAAACCCTGAACAGAAAACTGCTCAAGGGAAACTCTCAGAATGCAGCACTGTGTCCTGCCCACGTATGGTAGACTTCGTCTTCGGAAACATTCCCAGCAGCAGTAAAAAAAAAAAAAAAAAAACTGTAGGCCTACAAATCTAACCCATTTTATGAGACCTGAGAAAGTATGTGTGTTATTGTGCTATATTAAAACACGTATTTAGCCTGAAATATCAAATATGATGCACAATTGGCCTTACACATCACATACAGTGTGTGAAATGTTTTACTGTCTAACTTTTGCATCTGTCCTTTCCTTTGACTCCTTTCAAGACTTTTTTTTCTTCTAGTTTCTCCCCCACTCTTGTTATGTCAGCATTATTTTACTTCCCTGCTCCTCTCTTTCTCCCAATTTTCAACATGATCAGGTATACTCAAATCTTTTATTAATATACTTGGTGTGAACTACAGCAGCACTAACTTGCCACCTGTCATCCATGGAGGCTGCCCACAGAGAGGAGTTTCAGAAGCGTGGGAGGTTCAGGTCAAGATACAGGAGAATAAATCATGTTAGTACAAGCAGCCACGTTTTAGGTGCCCATCGGAAGCCGTTTTGAAGGACAAGGCATAAAGGCTTTCGAAAAAATTAAATTAAATAAAGTGGCACCTCATTGTCCAAAGTTCCAGGCAGTTTCCCACACACTGGGCTCTGTCAGGGCAGATGACAAAGGAAGACAACCCACAGGCTAGTCGTTATGGCAACGGTCCCTTGCCAAACAGACTGTGTTGAAATAGGACAAGTGTGAACACAAAATCAATACCACCCCCTGATTCCCATATGACATTTCAGACCCAGACTGTGCAGGAAAATGTGCTTGTGGCACGCATCTTGGCATATCCGACACCGTTGCAGAACTACTACTTTGAACATACAGGACTTGGAGTGGCAGGCAATTCGAGCCATTTGTTTGACATCTCACATTGAAAAATGCAAAGACAAAATAGACTCCAAAGATGTGCAAATAAACTCCACACAGTTGTCAAGCCAAACTGCATCAGCATAGAACAGTAGTGAAAAGTCAAAGCTCATGGATGGGTATAGCTTGCTAACGGTTAAATGTGGTAGGGGATCCATAATAGTAAGGGTAGCCATCTCATAAGAGTCATTAGGAAAAATAGTTCCTCCACATGGGGGGCATAACAGCCAAGAGGTATAGCTGTTAATTCAGCAGGTCATGAGAAACCTATGCGCCCTCACGATTAAATGCATCTTCCGGAAGGTACTGCATAATCCTGAAAAGTCGTTCTGATATGCAAACCAGAACTGCTAAATGTCATTTAGGATCCATTAACGCTAATACAATAGAAAAGACCCGTTTTGATGCAGGAAAGACACTCTCACTCAACATGCATCAATTCAATTGGTGGATATTTACCACAGACAGTACATGAAGCAATAGAGAATTGTTCTGCATCTAAAAAAATAAAATAAAAAAATAATAATCACAAACCTGTTAGCAATTTAGAAAAACCTAAAATAGAAAAGGCAGTTAATGTTAAATGTTGATTAAAACATGGTCCTGAAATGTTTCTTTTTTTTGGTGAGCTATCCCTTTAATTGACACAATAACATTTTTAAAATTTTTAGTGTGAATACGAGTTATTAGAAATTTCAATCATCCATTATTAAGTCTTAAGTCTTAAACTGAATAGGCATTTGGTAAGAAGGTTAGCAAATGATTGAGATTTTAACGGTCAGCTGAACTACCAAATACATTTCTAAAGAGTTTCTACAGTGCTGGATTGCAGTGGTGATTCTACAAGTGAAAGCTGCACATAGTTCAATCATTAAAAACAAAAAAACAGCCACAACAACAGGTTTAAATCAAACAGTAACATATCTTTATTTCAACTATACAATGGGAGGACAAGTCTTAAAAGTTATACATTTTTCTTTCAACATGACATTGTTAATAGAATAAATATATATAATCTCTTTTCAAATATTTACATTTTGGCAAAGACCGTTCTGACCTGCCAAGTGATGCATTCCATGTACAAAACTGGCAAAACAGACAATCCATTTATCAACTATTTCATTATCGTCATTAAAATTTGATCGAAATGTATGAAATGGCACCAAGTCATTCGAGTAAAAGAACTGTCTGCTTATGAATCTGTCAACCCTCTAGACTAAATCACTCAAAACTCTGAATCGCAATGCCAGGACCACAGCGAACAGAAAATCAGAGAATTAAAATGAAAATGCAGCAATGTAGTGGCTATCAGGATATAATCAATAACAAGAGTAAATACTGCAAGAAAATAAGGCCTGTTGAGTATTTTCAAAAGTGTTTGACAGAAGGAGTGTGTTCAATGATGTATGTGCAAGAGGAATATGTACTCATGCAAAGCGTGGATATCTTGAGCAAATGAAGTGTGAAATGAGCTTTAATAGATTTAACTTCCACAGAATAATTGATAAAAGTGAAGCAATATTAGCTTTTTAAAAAAGAAATGATGATGACCATCAAAAATTGGATTATGTAAGTGTATGTGCCTGTACACTGTTTCTTATTAAAGAATGTGTTGACCTGTTGTGAAACTGCACGTGCAGTATGTTGACTTACAAATAAAGCAAATCACAGTGATGAAACCTACTGACAATGGAAAGTAACAGGTTCTTCTTACTGAGCATAAGTCGTTGACACCAGGCTGGAACATGATTATGAACAAGACTGCAAAATAGAAGCAGCTTAGTTATTTGATATTTGGTATTTGAACCAAAACAACTACTGTTTATTCTGAGCACCGTTTGCACAAACCTGTATTTCCCTTCAGTTTCAGCTGGTGCCTATAAGGCATCATGAGTCAAGTCTAAATTTAATCTGGACACAGATGGTTCCCGGTGTTTGAAAGATAAGGCTAAAATCACACCTGATTGTCAAGGCTGTTTCTTTATTTGGTCTTTCCTCACACGGTCTTTGGGGTGACAAAAATGTGTAAATTATTTAAAGCTGAAACAGTGAAGTGAATAGTCCATAAGTCCATGCTAGGTGACACTCTAAACGTCCCTTGAAAAAAGCAGTGCTCGCCTGTGGCTAGTCCATGACGACTGAGAGAAGAGCCATGACTGCAATCCCACAAAACAACAGCAGAACCTGCAGAAAGGAGTTCCTGTGGGAACAGGGGACATGGTCATGGACATGGACATTCAGTCATTTAATATGTGAAGTATGAGAGGAATTTTACATGTGGGAGGTTAAAAAAAAAGGTGGACGTGGACCTTACCTAGGGTTGGTCTCCTCTAGCAGATCAGGTACCACATTGACCAAGGCGATGTAGATAAAGCCACCTGAGGTGAAGGGTAGGATCCAGGCAGTGGCATTCTCTATAAAGATGCAAATGAGCAGAATCAACACTGAATAATGTTTGATAAGGATCTTATATTAAGCACACTGACCCACATATAAAGTCCAGAATGGGATGAACAAATGTTTATTTTGTGGAAAACCCAAACAAAGACAATGATTATTTATTAAGCATCAGTAGCTGCTAAAAATCATGTTAGGAATGGGAACAAACACTGACATAAGAAGAAAGATGATCCACTACCATCCAAAAGTTTGGGCTAGGTAAGATTTTTCAATAAGATGTAATAAAAAAAGAAAAGAAAAAAAAGCCTCTAATTGACCCCAAACTTTTGAATGGTAATGCATATAATGTATAGTCTGAGACTACGAGATGTCTCACCTGCCCCATGATGTGATTGGGAGCAAAGAGCAAAACACGCCCCCAGGACTCCTCCTAATGCTGTAGAGAGCTGCATACGGGTGGCTTTCCAACGGTCAAAGCCTGCTCGCAGCAAAATGGCAAAATCGCCCACCTTTCCATCAAGACAAATGAATGTACAGCAACAGAAACTGGTAAGTACTGGGACAATTCATGTACAGTAACTGTTGGAATGACTATAAATTATTATCGATCAGCTAAAAATGAAATGCATTGCTTCCTTATAATAATTACATGGCTGAAACTCGAGAGACTCAAGATATTGAGATGCGTACCTCATGAGGGATCTCATGAAGCAAAATAGCGAACGTTGTTAAGAAACCAACCTGTTAGGAGAGGTAAAGTAAGACATTGTAAAGTTCTCAGAATAAACGAATTATTATTTAGTAAGCCAAGCCCTTGTTTTCTAATAGAATCATGGCAGGGCAGTGAAGCCATATTCTGTTTCGTAATTTGGCACATATGTTTAACTGAAATGTCAACAGAGGCTATGGGGGAGGTAGAGAAAACCGTAAAATGGCAGTTTTCCATCAGTACTCTGCCTTGCATTTATGCAGCCAAATATGTATGTCCAGGCCAGTGAGAAAATGTGTAAAAGTGTGTTTTTATGTGCAAGTATGTTGCACCAAGTCCATTTCCTCTGAAACTCCCTCCCCACGCATGCTGGGAGCCTTATGCTTCTCCACCTGGACTTCAACTTCACATAAGCCATATAAATACTGCTGCACTATAAATATTACCACACATCACATAAACATCACTATCTCACGGTTTGCAATGGTCCAAAAGAATCATGGGAGAACCCTTAAATGCTTTAAAATAGAAGTTTTAAAATGCTTAAAAGTGGCCAAAGCATACTATGTTATATAAATAGATTCAGTTACTGTATAAATATAAGTACTGCCGAATCACTTTTATATGGAATTGGTCTGTTTGCTCTTACCTTTCGGCTTACTAAGAAGCTTCCTGCCACTGCCAGCCCATGAGTGAAGTTATCAATGCAGTTAGCAAGAAGGTTTAGATAACCACTTGTCTGAAGAAATAAAGAAACATTGCATATACAGTAAATGGAAGAGAAAGATAATAGATGAGACTTTTCAAATGCTGTATGATTGGTTAGAAGGAAACAGTCCCAGATTTAGATGTACTTGTCTATAATAATAATATAATGACCACTTAGACCTTTTATTGTGCACAAGGCATGATTAGTGTGTGCATCTTACCTTTATTTTCTCTGGCTCTGTGTAAGGGCTGATGTCAGTCTTTGGCTTGGAGTCGGAGTTGTTGTTTGAGCAGATGCCATTTGTTTGTGGGGACACAGAGACCTCGCTGCTCGTATCTGTTGAAGACTAATATGGGGAGAGAAAACGCCACAATAAGCCATTCTAATCTGGGATCATCGTTTCACAGCATTCAAGAGCAAAAAGACAATTTCCCCACCTTCAAATAAACCTGGGATTTAAAAACCATTCAACAGAAATCAATACTTATATTCAGCATGGATGTATTAAATTGATCAAAAGTTACAGTGACATTTTACACAAAAAAATTACGCAGCACAACTGCTTTCAACATTGATAAGAAATGTTTCTTGAGCAGGAAATCAGCATATTAGAATGATTTCTGAATGATCATGTGATAACTGAAGTAAAGCCTGGAGTAATGATGCTGAAAATTCAGCTTTACCATCATAGGAATAAATTACATTTTAAAATAGATTTCACAATATTACTCTTTTTACTGTATTTTCATCAAATCAGCCTTGGCAAACATAAGAGACTTGTATCAAAAAAAAAAAAGAAACTTTTTCTTCAACAATTTTACTCCCACTGCTGCCTGTTTGTCTGCTCCATTACAAGGACACTGCTATAAACATTTTCCATTCATTTTTATCACCTGAGGAAAATATCGAACTTGTCTGTGGGAATGCACAGCACTCTGTACATAGATAATAAGCTGTAAATGACTACAAGTAATCCTTTAATTCTCAAATTAAACAGACTAAATCCTCAGCAGACTGATAACACTCAGTTTAGCTCCATTTCAACCAAACATTAGCTCACACTCAAAGCCTAAATATTTAAGTATTTCAGTTGTCAATTCTTTCCACATCTGGGCTGGCTGGCAAAAGCTGACTGTGAGAAAAGAATCGGTCTCTACAGCAACGAGCCTTTCAGAATGTAATAACAGAAGATGACGTTTCCCCCCTGTTCTAGCCTCTCAGCTGTGGTTTCTGTGCACCGTGGCAGACTTCTGTGGCCCGTCTGTCTGCTGATGGAATGCTGGTGGCAGCTGCTTCCTGCTAGACACTATTTATAGCTACCTAAACAGAGCAGAGGCTATCAATCAAACTCATAGGTCTCCCGCAAGCTAGAGAGAAGACTCAAACGTAGACATTTACAAACAGATAAAAGTCATAATCCAAGTCAAATTAAAAGTTATAATTAGAAGGGCAGGCAGAGAGTGGGTGAAAAATGGACATCTACATCACAGGCACTGCAAGCTCCTCTGTTTTGTGTGATTTGAGTGACCAAGGCACCCAAGACTCCCTCTAAAAAAAGCGAGAGTAGATCCATCCAAGCACATTTCTCTTGTCGCACATGCAGTGCACAAAGCTTCAATTGTGCAGCCCTGCCACCAAACCAAAATCCACAAAATTAGAAAAAGGAACCAGACTAAAAGAAACAAACATGGAGGTGTAAAGATAGACACTATAACTTTATTTGTAAATGGGTGTTTATTTGTTGACAAAGCAAGCCATGCCATGTCTACAATTGAAAGTAAGCAGAACAAATATGTTATTCATTTGTCTTAGGAAGCATCTAAGAGCAAATATTTTAAGGCCTTAAGTTGTTATCTCCCTTGGGGTGGAGCTCGCAAAGTGAAAACTTGTGTGTGTGTGTGTGTGTGTGTTTAACTGGCACTGATGCAATATACTGAAACGAGCCCAGAATAAAGAGGTTTGGGTTCCTCTTGAATGCCAGGAATGGTCCTGTTGGTATCTGAATAGGACATGAATTGGGATTTTGAATATCTGTTATGAATGAACAGCTCGTTTTAAAATCTTCCCGGTTTATTGACATTTGTTAAGACATGTGTTTTAAACATTACAATCCTCATGATAACTTTCGTTAACTTTACATTAAGTAAATCCACTTCAAAAGCTAATTACTCCTGGACAGCAATGCCAGAGATCTACAAAGCGACCGCAAAAACGGAAGTTCAAAGACAATATTTTAAAGATGGCTGCGCGCTTGTTTCTCTGGTGCATAAGGTCTATAGCATTAATTATTCCGTCAGTACTATTCCTTCCCTATGTGTGCTCACCAAAACATTTTAATCTTAATAACATGTTTAAACAATTATTTATATAAGTCTGGTAAAAGCTAATAGCAGTTGGCATTAAGAGCTGAAATGAACAAGAGAGAAGCTCAGACTCAGGTTTGCCCAAACATTCAAAGCCTGTCAAGCTTTTCCCAGAGACTCAAAGATAAAACAATTATGTTCTATAAATATTTATGACACTTGGGACATTGTTAACAAAACAGGAAGAAAGCAGACACAACAAACTATGACTCATTTTTTAGCCAGTCCTCAAAAGGAAAATGTGCCCGTATAATTTTTTTTTAATAGTTGTACCTTTGACTTTTGTAGTTAAATAACGGGAAAAAATTAAGAAATAAAATAAAATAAAATAAAATAAAACAGATTTATAAATATTCCAACTGCATTCTGATTGTTTACTACATGATGCTTGGTGGAGTTTGAGTGGATGCATAATAAATGTATGTGATTCTGTTGAGTGCATAACTCCACCATCGTTCTTTTGGCTCCCCCATGAGGTTCAGAATCGCAATGTTCCACTTTATCAATTAAACTGATTCAAAGTGCTGGAATATGTAGTGTATAAACTATTGCCATATAACATGCATGGAACTACATTATTGGCTAAAAGGTTGTTAAATAGTTAAAAACGGCAGGTGAGGAAATGAAGTGACAGGGCAAAAGCACATGTAACTTACTTTGGCGTTTTGGCAGGTAGCTCTGCTCTCTGGATCACTGTCTTCATCAGGGAACATCTTCTCCAAGATCAGAAAAGACAGCAGACCCCCTATCACCCACAAACCCTGCGTACGATAGTGTCTGTGGGACCCATCTATCCAGCATATACACACAAAAAGGGGAGAGAAAGAGAAATGTTCCTTTTCTATATAAATCTAAGAATAAAAAATTAAACTTCACTAAGCTTCATCTATTAACTAAAACTATTAAAAAGCATTTAAGTAATTGAAAAATAAAAATAAATAAACAGATGAAAAACGTAAACTTAAGTTAATACGTTTAAGTATTAACATTACTAAAAAATGAAAGAAAAAATAAAGAAAAAATATATATATATTAAATCTAACATATATAAAACTATAAAATTGTATGTAAACTATAATTTAAATAAAATGAAAATATAAAAGTAAATAATTCAAATGATTAATTATATTATTCTATAAAAGTATACTGTCAACACTAAAAAACAACAAAGAAAATCAATGGCTCTGCCTTAAAAACTGCAGGCTACTGTATATGGAGTGGACCAATCCTGCCTTTATTCAAAATATATGACAAGCTTTTGGTCTTATCTATTTATTGAATACTATATCTAGTTTATTGAAGTTCTGTGTGTTTCTATTTTTAATGTCGATGGAAACGGTGAATTGGACTGTGTGAGCCATTTTTTTTTTCATATCGATTCCAGTACCAAAGTGAATATAAGAGACTGAGCCAGAGTTACCAAGGGGACGGGGTTTAGTGAAGGGTCAATTACTGGACTAGACTATTGATGGTAAAATGTTAAAAATGCATAGTTCCCTAAGAGATTCCCAATCCAAAGACTGTGAAAGAAAAAGAGCACACAGATGATGATTAATGCATGAACAACAGCAAATGTTATATATAATGTGAGATTTCTCACCAGGACTGGAAGTGTAAGCCCAGGCTTCAGGAAGGAGGTGGAGAAACACGTCTCCTAGGAGACCACCAATGGCAAAACTCAGCAGCTTCTTCAGCTTCTGACACCCAGCTGCAATCAGTGTGAAAGCATCAGCGCCACTTCATAACCATGACAAGAAATGCTTGATGTGCATCTTGCTGTGTTAAAAAAACTGAGCAAATCCTTCACACATAGCAGATGGCAGATGAAGAAACACAATCATTCTACAAATTCTTACATATCTTTAACAATTATTTTGTTTTTCCATTCAGTTTAGGTTTTGAAGCTGCAAAGCTGTAATAAGATAGTTTTGCAACCCTAAAGTGTGGGAATATAACAGGCCTAAAATATCTAACACCATTATTCACCACTGCTTTGAGAATCATGTGGTGAGTCTCTGTGGTACAGTAACAGGACACACCTAAATTGCTTATAATTCCATCTAAACCTCTACTGTCCTGCCCACTACACCCTACACTGGTAGGTCAGAACAGACCTTCTCTTAAGCCGGTCTACTTCCTGAGTGGGATCCACTGCCAGACTCTGATCTATTTCTGCATGACTGATATCATCACAGACAAAAGTTTCACTGCAGCAGTGCCCTCGGCAAAGGTCTTTAGAGACCAACCTGTTCACCATATAATGTTACTGTGCAGCACACTTTTTTGCATTTCCTATTATGGTTCTGTTAGCTCTTCTCTTGAACGACCACTACATCAAGAATTATTAGGACAAGCCATGACAGGTGTAGCTGAAGATGTGATTGCTCAACAAATTCTTTAAGGTCAAGCATGTTCACACAACATTTTTCTCAGTGTCGGTTTGATAAGGTCTCTGCATTTATATCATATAATGAATACAGTGGAAAATTCAGACTTTTTTTCTCAGAATCAAGAGATGTAAACTCGCAATTGCAAGTTATAAAGTCATAATCACGAGATATAAACTCGTAATTGCGATTAAAAAGTCAGAATTGGACTTTATTATAACTCGCAATAGAGAATTTATCTCTCACAATTCTGAGAAAAGTCAGAATTGCAAGATGTAAACTAGCAACTGTGAGATAAAAAGAATTATCTTTTAAAATGGTTTATTCTGTGGTGGAAACAAGCTTCCATGAGTAACTGAGTAAGCTATGAAATATTTTAGCTTTGCTTACACATTGTCAGCTAACTAACAGGGAACTGTAGTATAAGCAGGATGAACCTGTATTATTTCAAATAAAATAAAACAAATAACACACAAACAAAAATTAAATAAACACTGCTTTTTACAGATTCATTTCAGGATTGGACTTGATGCCATATTAGTCTCCTTTAAAACATTTTTATATTATAAATGTGGCTTATTTAGTGGCTGGGAAATACTTTAACATGGTACGAAAAACAAAAGACTGAGGAACTGGTCAAAAGGAGCAAAGAGAAAAATCCCACAGAGAACATGATCTTGAATTAAAAGGAGGAAGTGCCACAAAAGCCTTGCCTTATATTAACCAGACAACTGTGTGAAGACCTGCATCAATCTACAAGCCGATTCTCTCTTGTTTGTATTAATAACGAACACATGTCCGTTTGTCACACTAGGCCTGATGTGTGACCAGAGTCATATAATTTTTTCCATTCTGCTCAAATTATAGATGACCTGCGCAGGGCAAGAAAAGAAAACCTTTTCAACCTAAAGGAAGGAACAAAGAAAAGACACACAAAAACAGATCCCTGTCCAATAGTCAGCACCGGGACACAGCTGCGAATATCTGGATCAGCTCTAACTGTAACACAATCAACCTAACCTGGTTAGTATGTAACCTGATGCTAGAATAGTTGTTACAATGAGCTGGTTACATACACAGGCCTAGATCACAAATGGCACGCAAGCATATAAATGTGACTTACCCTCAGTTTTTAAAGTTGTTCCAGCTTCAATGGGTATCACTAAAAGCGGAAAGATACCACTAAGTCCGATGGCAATCGATCCCAAGAGGGAGCAGAACCAAACATCTAGGTTGTCGACGGAGAACAGCTCATCCAGGTACTGGATGTCTAGAAGGTCCTTAATGCTCCATGGTCCTGGTCCTGCAGCTGCAGTCTTTGCCTGGGCCACAGCGGTCTGAGCCATCATCTTCCCGTCAAAGGATGACGCCAGTAGGGCGGCGCCAAGGAGCAGCACAGCAAATGCCCAAACGGGCCTCTCGGGTCCTGCGCTCATCAGCCCAGACCTCCGCAATGCACGTGGAAGAAACATGTAGGGTGCTGTAAGGAATAGAGGAGCCTTCAAACAGAATTTCATGAAGTGGAAAGATTAGTTTTAATAAGGTTCTGGGTTTCTTAGTCCCGAATGAAATAAACAGTTATTTTTTCATATCAGTGTTTGAGCAACTTTGAGTTGCAATTTAACAAGAGCGTCACAAGCAGGAATATGTACTATTCTGTATACACTACGGTTCAAAGTTTGGGGTCAGTAAGATTAAGATTAAATTAATACTATTATTCAGCAAGGCCACATTAAATTGATCAAATGTGACAGTCACACTATAAATGCTCTTGTTTTGAACTTAAAGACAGTTTCCACAAAAACAAAAAGCAGCACAAGCACAATTGTTCACTGTGGATAAGAAATGCACAAAATCAGCATATTAGAATAATTTCTGAAATATAATGAAATAGAAAAGTTATTTCCAATTTACTCGATTTTAATCAATTAAATGCATTACACGGTGAGCATCAGAGACTGCTTTCAAAACTCTTCTAGAACCTAAACTTTTTGAACGGTTGAGTGAAATCTGTGAAATTACCATTGCATGCAATTTTTTATTACAATTTTTTTTTGTCTCTTTAGAACCATTATTTATTTATTTTTTTCTCACGGCACCTATAAAAATGATACAAATACCTTTACAAATGTGACATCTGTTGTAGTTCTTATATAGCAATCTGTTAACCACAGCTTCAAAATTCAAAATTTATGTTTTAAAATATGAAAGACATTTTATTCATAATTCGAAAACTGCAATTCTAAAAAGCCACTTGGAATATGGAAGTCATGGTGAATTAGCCCTTTGGCTTTACCTACAAATTGAAATGTCTGGATATGGTGACTAAGTGCCTCCACTTCTATCCACATCCCAAAAAAAAAAAAAAACCCACAGTAAACAGAAGACACCACACAAAAAGACCAAGGCCATGTGAGTCATAACCCAGACAAAACACCACACATTTACTGTCAACACAGGGAAACAATCTATAAGCAATAGAAATGAAACAATTAAAACATGATAGATATTAGAGGCAGGCCTAACACAATATCTTCCAACAGTAGGCTAACCGTATCTAACAACAGTATCACCCAATAATAATGAGGCTAAATTAGTTCAGCTGTCTCCAGCAGGTGATCTTTATACAATGCTGAAACTTAACATAAGAGTTAAATGGCCTTTATTATGTATTATATACAAAAACAAAATAAAACAATGAATTTAAGTTTTAACCGATGTAAATGACACCAATAATGCACGTTATGGGTGGACAAAAATGCTGTACAATCAGTATGCTAACATTCACACAGGATCAGCACGCTTGAACAGTGTGTGGACGTGCACGAGTTCAGGGAGCGGTGAGATTCCCGAGAAATTCCAGACCGTTTTCCGACCGTTTTCACTCTATAGTTTGCAAAGTTTCAGCGTTTCGCTGCTAAACTAATTAAAAAAAGCAAAGAATGCCCGAATGCAAAACCAGCAGTGTTTATCTGATACTTATTGGCAATGAACAAAAATTCGCAAAAGCCAACGTTGCTGCAATATTGTTTCCGATAAAAGCAACTGAACTTGCAAACTACCTCGATACAAAGTTGCGTGTCTTGAAAAACAATCACTGCCTACCAGATTTGCAGCGATAAATAAAAACGTTTTATCTTACCCTGCTGAAATTCCTACAGTTTTCACTCCGGGTTGACCCTGCCATCCAGGCACTGCTGAGTAGAAGAGATGGAGCTGTTGGAACACTCCAGCAGACTCCCGATTTCTCTGCTGGAAGATTTTCCACTGTCAGCCACGTCTCACCGACCGGAAGTGCATTTCCAGACTGCGCTCGCGCACTAACCGGAGGAGGAGACAACAACAAACGTGGAGAACGTGCTAGAAGATGATTGTTTAAGCCGCAGCAGTTATAATGGCAAAGGGTACAAACTATTACTTTCTTAAGAGTATCTTACTTTCTTAAGTTAATCTTAAGAGTATTTCTTGAAAAGTGTTTTCATTAAGATATGTATTACAGCCTCAGGACACAGAGTGTCTCACTTCAGCAGACACCCAGCACAGCTGTACCAACCACAGTGGAACATCAGATGTTTTAATATGAATATCTGTATACCAGTACCAACCACACTGATGCAAATGGCAGTTTTCTATATGTTGCTTTGATGATAAACCAGGTGATGTCTCTCCACTATTAGGAATCGATCTATCTACAGCATCATCTTGTCACATACAATATCCACATATGCATAAGCAAACACCTTTTAATTTGAAGTACTTTTATATTGGTATACACTTTAAAACAAGGCCTTTCCAAAGTCTTGATGAACTTTTCTTTTCAAGGTCATCTTGGTATTGTTCTCTGTTGTTAGGAGTAGGTATGGGATGATTGTTGTAACGTATTTTGTTTAATGACTAATCAATCACTCTGGGAGTTTTGCATCTATGGACATCTCACATTTTTTTTTAAATCTGGAGTCTCTCCAGATGTCTGACTAAACTTGTGGTTATAATGCAGACAACAATTGTTGAAGTAATTATGGTAATTTGTAACAATAAGAGGAACGCACAAATGAAGTGCACATTATATGTTTTTATAGTTTGTAGTATCCTTAATGAACAGTCATGAAAAACAATGTGAGATTATGAGTTAGTGTTTGGGAACTAAACAAGTTAAGGTTGGAGTGGTGCAGTGGTTTTATAGTTAAAAATGATGGATGGAAAGTGAAGATCATTTTCTAGCTCTAATGTTGCTGAGGATTGTATGCTTTTCTGTCAAATTCTGTCATTTATTCACCTTCATGTTGTTCTGAACATGTACAGTCCGAGTTTCGTTCTTCTGCAGAACACATCTTGACCACAAGATGGCGCGGTTGATTGAGGTGTAGGCTATTGTCTGAAACACAGATAGAACAAACATTTAGCCTACCAGGCCATCTCCCTGTGTTATTTCCAAAAGCATGTTTTTTGTAAAATTGTAAAAGTCTTTAAATTTTATGGAGAAAGTAAGAAATTATAAAAACAATTTTAATGAAGAATTCTAATTCCCGCCTCACCGTCAATTGTTGGACAAATCTAATAAAACTAATTTCAAATGTGCAAATAAGAGAAAATGGCTTCCACTGCACTTTGTCAAATAATCAGTCATTGCTGAATCACTTAACACAACACATATATTCATAAAACATTAACAATATCATCAACTCTTTTACTCAACAAGAGTATCTATTCTTGAACAAATTTATATATGTATATATTGCCTTGTTAAAATTAATGTGTTCTTTATATAGAGATAGGAAATATCTACCATATACTGACTCACACCAAAATTCACTGCGGTTAATCATTCAGAGTATCCCTCACTAAACCATTGCTATATAAGTCCTTTTTTCCATGAGTGACATTTTATTGGCAAGGACTAAAAGCGGGTTAAGACTCCATGCTCCAGTCCAGATGATACATGGTGTCTGAGTCATCCTGGCTTGACTTGAGCAATACATTTAGAAAGAGGAAGCGTTTTGGGGCCCACAAAACTAGAATGACAGGGACACTTGTGCGTCTACAAGTTTTTACATTATTGTTGCTCATTCATTCTTTCTCAGAACAAAAACACACTCTTGCATTGCAGGAACTTTAAGATAATTCAGCCTAGAGTGCCATGTGACTCTTAGTCATCCACAAGCAAATGTATCTCAGCTTCAGTTGTATTCATCCTGATCATTATTCATCCAGACAGGCAAATTGCATCTATTCACTCCAAATGAACAGGGAAAATGAAAATAAATCTTAGCGCTATGTAGCACATGATGAACTTGTGGACAGGCAGCCCAATAAATGCACAAGACACCATCATAGTCATATGATATTCATCTCAGTAAATAAAACATCAACAGTAAATTAGTCCCGTGTAAAGCGTTCTTTATGATATTGTGTTAAATATTTTATCCCTCAAGAAACTTGACTTCACTTAATCAGAGGAACTAAGTTAAATGGCACATATAAGAACACTAGACTCTGACTAGCATCAGTGTATAAAGTCAGCTGAAACAATGCAGCAAGATATGAAGCATTATATTTTTCCTAAGTAGACAATATTATTTAATTTTCTTTTTTTGAGTGAATTTGAGTTTCTCATTTATCATACAACCGTCTCGTACAGCTTGTTACATAATGATACAGATAAATCTTCAAATTGTAGCAAGCAGTGATCTCCTTAGATCAATGTGGTTGGATGTCCTGTTGAGTCAACATGAAATAGCATTCTCACACATTTTACTTGTGTAATGTGTTATTTTCCAAACAGGAAAGTCAAAGAGAACAACAAATGTGGGTAAAAATGTTATGCACTGAAATTAATGGATTGTGAAAACATTAAATGATGGAATTTGGAAAGGATGCATTGAAATGAGGGATATGAACAGTAAATGGGGTCAGTTTTGATTCCATGATGACTTTAACAGTCTGTGTTCTTCGTAAGCGACAGAGGTGCAGTCGGGTCCATCTCCAGCTGGCTTTGCTCAAGAGGAAGACCATGTAGATCATTTGGTTGTCTGTAGATTGTTTCCTTTTGAATAGTCAACACAATCTCGAGGCAATTCGTCACGTTTTACATTTTGACGAATTGTTGGCTAATTCGTGTGAATTTGTCCGATCTCATTTGTATGTTTTCGTACAATCTGCTTACGCACCAGTGATGGTTATGTTTAAGGATGGAGCCTATTTAAGATGAATAACAGCATCAGATGTCGCATCAGGTCAGTTGTCGCAATTGTCTTTAAGAGCAGCATTGAGGGTTTTTTGGGTCAGTTCTGTCTTGTCCCATTTCATTCTTCATGTAGCACTGCCATATAGTAATCCATGGACTTACCAACAGCTTTCTGCCCACTGCCATAAACTGGACTGCTCAATGGCATCAATAAATTGAACCATTTTCTCTTCTAATTTCATACCAAACACTGTTCCTACCTCTATGAGCTTATATAGTATAGTACGTAGTAATGAACAACAATAGTATTCCTTGTATAGTATGTTTACAGTGTATTCTGATGATTTTTTTTTCCTGGATCACAGCCTACAGTGACCATTGGTTGGTGTGTGGTTCTAGGTGTCTGTTAGTGCAGGTGTGACCACTTGGGCTGGACCCTGGAAGGAAGTATTGAACCTTACAGGAAGTCTGCTTTGTTAAGATAAAACATGCAGCCAGCCTCAGGTCAACCGCCCCCTCCACAAGTACATGCACTCACACAAATTCAAACACACCTTACTGTTTGATGTGGCTAATTTTGCACACCAAAACCACAGAGATAAAGATCAGAGAATGTATTTTTTATCCTCAGTGTTTGAAACCCTCCACTGGAAGTACAGTTCCATTCATTTTTAACCTGTTGACCTTTATCAAAGACATATTTGAGAAAAAAAAAAAAAAAAGACTTTGGCTAAAAAGACTCAGTAAGGACTGAATAAATAGAGATTCCACTGAAGAATATATGTGACCCTGGATCACAAAATAATGGTCTTATGTTGCACGGGTATATTTCTGGCAATAGCCAACAAAACATTGTATGGGTCAAAATTATAGCTTTTTCTTTTATGCCAAAAATCATTAGGATATTAAGTAAAAATCATGTTCCATGAAGATATTTTGTAAATTTCCCACCTTAAATATATAAAACATTTATTTTTGTGAATGGATGCAGCACTATCGCCAATATAAATGGACAACTTTAAAGGCGATTTTCTCAATATTTCGATTTTTCTGTACCCTCAGATTCCAGATTTTCAAATAGTTGTATTTCGGCCAAATATTGTCCTATCCTAACAAACCATACATCAATGGAAAGATTATGTATTCAGCTTTCAGATGATGTATAAATCTCAATTTAAAAAAAATTACCCATAAGTCTGGTTTTGTGGTCCAGGGTCACATATTTCAAATATATTATTTTATTTATAATATGTGACCATGGATGACAAAGCTTTCCATTGATGTATGGTTTGTTATGATAGGGCAGTATTTGGCCGAGATACAATTATTTGAAAATCTGGAATCTGAGGGTGCAAAAAAATCGAAACATTGAGAAAATTGCCTTTAAAGTTGTCCATTTATGTTCGCGATTGTGCTGCATTCACTCACAAAAATAAATGTTTTATATATTTACGGTAGGAAATTTACAAAATATCTTCATGGAACATGATCTTTACTTAATATCCTAATGATTTTTGGCATAAAAGAAAAATCGATAATTTGACACATACAATGCATTGTTGGCTATTTTTGTGCAACTTGTGACTGGTTTTGTGATCCAGGGTCACATATCTTCATGAATATCTTCTCTTTTTTTATGGGCAATTGACTCAAAATGGCAAATCCCTTTTAGTCATACAGCATAAAGTGTATGATGAATTAGTTGACCTTGTTTTTGATTGAACATAGTCCCTGTTAAGATCATATTTGCTACAAAAGCTACACTAAAATCACACTTACCATAAAAATAGCCTACCTACATTTTCCTTTTATGAACTCATGCACTATAGAGCAGAGCTCTACAATATACTACAGTAGGTTGACTGTATGTATGTGTGTGTATGTGTTTCTGCATCCATCGATGTGTGATAAAACATCTATAGTTATTTGAACATAATCTGCTGGTGGATTGTTCATTCTGCAATCAAAGTTAAGAGGAAAATGAGGAATTGGGAATAAGAAGTGAGAGGGTTGGATGTTCCCCTGCTGGCCGGGTCCGAGGCTTGGTTTGTGTCATTGTGAAAGACGAGGAGGCCACCAAAACCTCCTCCTACTTGCAGACAGGAAATTAAGGCTACTATGTGGCAGGTCCACTGCATGGTGTTAGAAATCTTTCACATTCCCAACAGGTGCTCCCTTTTCGAGAAAGTTTTTAGAGATCTGAGAATTTGTGTTTTCGTAGGCATCCGTACCCACAACACATATATAAATTTGACCCTGTATGGCACAGGCGGTTTGATATGCTTTCTTTCAGTTCTGTGATTTCAGTAATGTTGGGCCCAAAAAACGAATACTCTTAGAAATTGAATTTTTGGATTTTAAGTGACCCATTTCATGTACTCTATCCCTTTTATGAACTCTTACCGTCTGATGAAGTATATAACTCTCCGTTATAAACAGAACAGGTTTAAAAACTCTTATGTGCCAGTATCAATTAGACTGTTCAGCATGGATTAGCAACGTCTAACTATTCTTATATGTGTATGGTGTGTATGAATATTTTGTGTAATTTATTAATGTATCAGGTTCTACCGAAATGCTGGCTATTGAGTCCATTACTAATTTCCCTATCAGGGTCAATAAAATGTATTTCATTTCAAATGATACGCTCATTTTGTGGCTGTAAATAAATAAAAACAAAAGAATATGGCTGAGAAAAATCTGGAGAAGAACCTCAAAGTGCTAGACTGCATGTAGAATAAGGGAAGTTTCAAGTTCCCCAAAGAATTATGTGATTTAAAAGACTTTCCTTAAAAAGTCTATGCAACCAGACCTAAATATATTATGAAGTAATTGCCAAAAACATGTTATGACATTTTGAGTGTTTTTGTAAGAGTCCTTACCTACTGTCCAGCAGCGCTGTTCTGCCAGTATACTTTGCCAGCCCTGTTTTGTCTGAGGCTCTGTTTCGGTCAGTTATTTTTTTTTTTTATGGTTTTGACTTTTACAATCGGGTATGTTATTGTTGACCCAACAATGAGGTATATAACAATTATTTTCTTTGATATTTAATTGATCGTTTTGATTTTCATATTCTGATGTTTTAACACAACACAACACAACACAACACACATATGAGCTTAATTAGAAATTTAAGTTTCAGTACTTTAAACTAATTTCCCCTAATTTTTTTACAATTCTCCAAATACAGCTAATCAATCAGTAAAAATACACACTGTTGAACATTTCAGCTGCTTAATATTATTAGAACTAGAATGAGCAAGTTGTGAAGTTGTGCTGTTGGGTTTAGGTGATCTCATAACGGATTTTGATACAGCTCCTTGATGTCAACATGAGCATGTGGACATCATCTGGTGAAACTTCAGCCTAGGCAGGTCATTATTTAACAACATGCCCTTTTGCAATCTACCACATGGCTTCCTGTTTTCTTAATATACTGTGTGGTCATCAGAACAGAAAATGCCGGCTGAACTAGTCTGCCCTGTGAAAGAGAACTTAGTATCTGGGGTCATCCAGGTCTTTACTTTTCATGTTGCAGCATTTTGAACACTCTGGTGTTCTGTTATATGAAGCTAGGAGTCATGATTGGATTTATCATATCATTTCTTGTCTTTCAATGAATAATCATTTGCTACAGTCTACACATTTTACTCTACCCATCTAATTTAATGATGTTTTATCATCAATGTTGGGGACGAGCATGTTCTGACAGTCTACCCATTAGCACAAGAGGAGGCTTAAATATAGAGCCGACTGTTCCACGACCGTTTTTCCAGTATCCCTCCTCCACCCCAACTCCTCACTCTCGATTATTCCTTTCCCAGCCAGGGACGGGGAGGGGATGGGTTGAGTGCTCTGGGTCGGGCCAAATTCCGAGCTCGGAGCCAAATGCGCATATTTTATGCTATATCTAATTATATGTAGGCTAAGTGTGAATTTGTGAAACTATGCTAAATAAGTGCTATGTAAGACATATTTTAACTGCACAGTCACTTAAGTATTTTTATTGTTTCCAAGTTTCGGCAGACAATCAGCCTTTGTCAAGGTATTTTCTTGCAATTGCACAGCTGTCACAATATTTGCACAGCTAGGGAAACCTGGAACCTCAGTAACCTCAGATGAGTCAGTACTGAACATTTTAACCTGTGGATTGACATTAGAAGCTGCAATATTAGCACTGAACATATTAAAATTTATGGTTTTGTTTTTGTTGTGGACTGTCACAATGGCCTGGTCTGTTGCAGCAGATTTTTTATCGAACTTGCAATGTTAGTCAATCAACTGAAAAAAAGTTGACAGTGTCAAATTAAAACTCCTTGTGCTTACTAAATGTTCATACGGTTAGCTGCTGAAATTCAAGAAAATATGACACAAGCATAAATTTACAGAATAAAGTAGGACAGCAGACAAATGTGTCAAAAATGTGTCATTAACACCCCATGGTGCGGTATGGCCACAGTGTGCTGCAAACATGAAATGGCAATAGTGTTTCCTGTGCTTCTTTGCAACTGTCTTATATTCAGAAATAACTAGTTCTGGTTATTTTTGCTTGGCAAAATCTATATTTTTATATGCCTTTAAATTAATATAATATTAATATATACACAAACATTGTTTATTTCTATTTTAAGCCTCATTTATGAATGTATGGTTTAATTTCTGTATTACACTGCAATACACTGTATTCTCCTCCCTATAATAATACAATGATAATGAAGTAGCTATTGAATGTACACACCCTTTTCTGTCAGTCAGATAATTAATATTTGTGTGTGTTTCCAAAATAAACATGATTCATGCAGCTGCACTGTTAGAAAACTGACTGCTGACCAGCCATGTGACTTATTGGCAGACCCACTTGAAATCTGTGGGTGCAAAATTCTGCAGAAAGCTCTTTAGTTTCCTTTCGAGAGTGGTAAGTCTACATTGCGTAGCAACACTGCAGGAACTCCTCGCTTCTCCACTTTTGTTGAAATCCTATGGGCTAATGCCAGCTTGGAACAGCTGGCCAATTGTCGCAAAGTATGCAAATACTGACAGGCTCGCGGGCAATATAAAATGCATGAGCGTGACAATTGCGTCAAAATCTCTTTCTTCACGCTGCCATCGTGGAAGCTGCACCAGGAGGACTAGGAATCTTTTTCTCTAAGCATCCAATGGCTTCAACTTGCCAGATCTGTGCGGGCCCCATCGACCCGCCCGACGAACATGAGTTCTGTGTTGCCTGCCTGGGCCTCGCCTACGCCGAGGCGGCCTTCACGGACTCCACGTGCGCACACTGTGCCGAGCTGCCGAGCGCCCATTAGAACCAGGAGGGACATGGTTCATGCTATAACGGGGACGGGGCCCACTGCCGCCAGTGAGCCACTGGTGGGCCCTCCCCTGCCGGAAGCGAAGATGGCGACAGGGCCTGGAGCCGCCGTCATCCATCGTCATCGCGCTCACCTGTCCTCTTCGCGGACACAAGCTTTCGCAGGCTGCTTCGAGGAGGCGGACTCCATTCTTTCCGGACGTCCACTAGCACGAGGTGAAGTCGTGGTCTGCACCCTAATCGGCGCGCACCCATTATGGCTACGTGCGCATGCCCCCCGTCAAGGAGACTTGAGTACGGACCTCAGACTGCCATCCAATCCGTGCAGATTCATGGCCCACCAGACTGACAAGGCCTACACATCTGCGGGCGTAGCAGCATCTGCTCTTTACTCCATGGCCATACTGCAGGTGTTCCAGGCAAAACTTCTGCAGTCCCTGGATGGCGGCATCGCGGATGCTGACATCATCAAGGACTTGGCGCAGCGACGGACCTTGTGCTTATGGCAATTGGCCGCCCAGGCCATTGGCCGCTCCATGGGTTTTATGATCATCCTTAACAGGCACCTGTGGTTAACCCTAGCAGACCTGAAGGACTCGGACCGCAAGACGCTCCTTAACGCTCCAGTCACTCCCTCCAGCCTCTTTGGTGATGCCGTGGAGTTAGTCACGGAGTGTTTCTCCGAGACGCAGAAGCGCGTGAAAGCGATGAGCCACGTGATAACCCGTCGCTCGCTCCAGTCCTCGTCGAGATCTCGCTCTTCCGTGGCACCTCGCCCCACTCAGGGACTGGCTAGACAGCCCACCGCGGCACCCTGCCCTGAACCGGATGTTCGCCACAAGCAGTGGATGGGGCCTGGGAGGAAGCATCAGGGTCAGAGGAGAAGCCAGCGCCGCAAAAAAGTCAGCGCACCATCCTTGGCTATACCAAGCCTTCATCCTGACAGATCAGTCAATCAATGGCAACGGTGGCCTTAGAACTAATGCAACCACTGTGTCATTTCCAAGACGCATGGAGGGCTATTCTGGGCGTTTCACCGTGGCTACTGGGAATAATTCAACACAGATATTCTCTTCAGTTCAAACGCAGACCACCCCGCTTCAATGGCGTGGTCCCGTCACTGATATTGCCCCAAAACATCCCCATTCTGAGACAGGAAGATCTCAGTCTGCTCGAGAAAGGAGCGATAGAGCGTGTCCCTCTGAGCGAGCAGGAGAGCAGATTTTACAGCTGCTATTTCGTGGTACCAAAGAAGGATGGAGGACTCTGTCAGATTCTGGACCTGAGACCCATCAACCGAGCACTTCACAAGCGCGCATTCAGGATGACAACACTGAAGCAGATCCTGGCATAGATCCGACCTGGGGACTGGTTCGCTTCAGAGGATTTAAAGGACGCGTACTTCCATATTCAAATAGCGATGCGCCACAGGCGCTTCCTGAGATTTCCTTTTGAAGGCACGGCATACTAGTATTCAGTACTTCCGTTCGGGCTGGCCCTAGCCCCCCGCACTTTTTCCAAGTGTGTAGACGCAGTGCTTTCTCCCCTCAGAAAAAGTGGAATGCACATTTTGAATTATCTGGACGATTGGTTGATTTTAGCTCACTCAAGGGATGTGCTAATCAGCCACGTGGAAATGCTGCTTCGCCATCTGGATACGCTGGGACTGCATGTGAATGTGCAAAAGAACGTGTTTATCCCGAGTCAGATTATAACATATCTGGGCGTGTGTTTCGACTCGGTGGCGATGCGAGCCCACCTCTCTCAAGAGCGCATAGAGACAATTTCATCGACTCTGCGCTGTTTCAGACTGGGCAGGTCTGTTTCCTTGAGGGAATTTCAGAGGCTTCTGGGGCTGATGGCGGCGACATCTTCAGTATGCCATCTGGGCCGCTGCAGTTTTGGCTGAAAACACGAGTCCCACCGAGGGCGTGGTCTTCAGGTCACACACACATTCCGGTCATTCACAGTTGCGTCAGCACTCTGAGACCGTGGCGCAACCCGGATATGTTCAGCCAAGGAGTGCCTTTGGGAATAGTGACACAACACACCGATGCGTCGACCTCAGGCTGGGGAGCAGTGTGCTTGGGCGTGCCTGCCTCAGGTCTGGGCTCGGAGTCACAGAGGGAGTGGCACATAAACTGTTTGGAATTAAAGGTGGTGTCCTTAGCTCTGGAAGATTTTCAATCAAGGTTGGAGCAGCAGCATCAATTCGTGAGGGCGGATGTGGATCTGTTTGCCACGAGCAAGAACACGCACTGTCAGTCATTCTTCTCGCTATCTCACTCCCCGCTGACGGGAGATGCTCTGACATTGTGTTGGCCTAAAGCCAGGCTTTACACGTTCCCTCCGGTGAAGATTCTGCCTATGGTGTTATGCAAAATCAGGAGGAGAGAGCATCAGTGATCCTTGTGGCCCTGAACTGGCCGAACCAGCCCTGGTTTGCGGACCTGAGAGAGATAATGGTGGCTCCCCCATGGCAAATCCCCCTCAGGAAGGACCTGCTGTCTCAGGCGAACGGCACGATATGGCACCCCAGCCCTGAGCTGTGGAACCTTTATGTGTGGCCGCTTCAGTGACCTTTGTGGCGAGCAGAAAGAGGCTGAGGGTCGTGGGAGAATGGTGTGAGGCCGGTGGTGTTATTCCTAATGAGTGACATCTGTGAGACGCACCGGTCTCGTATCTCTCACGGAGGAGCAGAAGCATAAAAGGAGGAGCGACGACAGTGAAGATCGAGAAAGGCCAGGCCTGGATTTATGTTGTGTTTTGTTTTATTATGTGTGGCGGCAGTCGACCGTGAGGGACTGTATTTTGTATTTGTTTATTTATTTTATTAAAATCTGTTTGAATGTTCGCCGGTTCCCGCCTCCTTCTTCCCATAATATCTAACCTTGTTACAACCTTAAATAAGTGAGACACTCTGCCTCTTCACGAGTGCTGGGGACACTCGCAGAGGCGTGTGTGCCTTCTACTAGGCGTAAAAATGGTGCCAGGACATCGATATCGACCCGGTTATCTGTTCCGTGTCGGATGTTTTGCTTTTCCTACAGCACAGACTGGATAGCGGGAGTTTGCCATCCACGCTGAAGGTGTATGTGGCCGCTATTGCTTCATTTCGTTCCCCGGTTGACGGGCAATCGATCGGTAAACACACTTTGGTGACCAGATTTATCAGAGGAGCGAGGAGATTGTGTCCTTCACGGCCGCCATCGGTGCCGCCGTGGGATCTAGCTCTAGTTTTGAGGACTCTCTCTACCGCCGTTCGAGCCCCTAGCTTCGATTGCTGTTAAGGAGCTCTCCCAGAAAACGGCTTTGCTCCTTGCTCTCGCCTCTGCAAAGTGCATTGGAGACTTACATGCGTTCTCGGTAAACGACGATTGTATCTGTTTCGGACCCGGCGACTGCAACGTTACTCTCCGGTCGAGACGGGGCTACGTGCCTAAGTCACTGTCTATACTGTTCAAAGCACAGGTTGTTTCCCTGCCCACCTTATCTGCTGAGCCGTCATCCTCGCATGACACTGACGCTCAGAGCGCTGTTTGCCCTGTCAGGGCTTGTATTTGATGTATTTGACTAGCGACAAATCTAGCAACTTTTTGGATAAACCTCAGTAACCTCCAAATGTTGCCAGTACTGTCCTGCGAGCGTGAGGTCTTGCTTTCTCCCTGCCGTCACGCTCTCTAGCTGCGTCTACCCTGTTCAGTGAATGGCTAAGAGGAGCAACAGCACATTCATCTGTTGAGCGCACGGCTGCTGACAAACTTGAATGAGCAGTGTTTTTCCATGGACTAATCACTTATCTGCTTTTCTTTTGTTTTATATTTAAAGAATTTAGTTTGACCATTTAAATTTCCTTTCTTTTCTTGTGCTTATTACTTGTAATACTCACTATCACAGATCTTTAGTTCATCCGGTTCCCAAACTCTCTCAATTCAGATGTCCACATAGGCTTATAAAAAATTTAGTCATTCACTATATCATAGCTACTCGTTCTATTGTCTGACCAAAAAAAAAATATATATATATATATATATATAGGAAATGAGAACAGCTTTATTTGACATTCAAATAAAGCTATATTATATTGTATTATATTATATTAAATACAGTATGTGAGCATTAATTTAGAGAGAAAACACATTAGGCAGGCAGAACGCAAGTATGACGCGAAGATGTCATGAATCTGCTAATTAACGTATGACGTCATCTAGCGACATTTAGCGACTTTTTGGGAAGGATTACAAATTTATTAAATGTTTAATTTAGTTTGCAACAGTAAAAGTTGAGTACATTGAAGTTAGCATTTTAAGGTTAGGTTAGGATAATAGTAACAACAGTTTCTGCCAGTCCTGTTTTTCTCTATTGTGTTTTAAATGAGTCAGATCACTGAGATTCTCACCTTTCGGAGCCCAGACGTTGAATCATTAGGTTGATTGACTTTCACCTTTTGTCTTTAATGGCTCTCGGATGGCTCTTGGAATTGGAGTTCCTGGCCAGTATCAGCATGTGAATAGTTATGCTGATTCAATTGGACTCAGAGTAGGGTGTGTTCCCACTTCATTTGCATGCTTTATTCAGAGTTCCCACCTCTATGTAATCCCTCCCCCTTGGAATGTATATAACTACAATGCATACTGTATTAGAGTCAGATAATGTTGGAAGTACTACAGCAACGTACAGCGGAGTTCTCAATAAAGAATAACTTCTGTTGAACGCGATCCCAACTGTCTCCTGGTCTCTGCTTCGATGAAAGAAAACTTTACAACAGCGTTAGCTACTTTCCTTTGAAAATAGTTGGCAACACTGGTTATGATCCCTGGATCAGTGCAGCCTTCGCTTTCATTGCGTTTGGATATGCAAATTTTAATAGGGTCGGAGCTGATGTCTCATTGGTCTAGTTCCGCCTATTAGATGCGAGCACTCCTAGCGGCGCGGCTATTGGCTGACTGTCTGTCTCTTCCATGGCTGGTGTAGCTTGACCCTACGAGCTTATCTTCACTACTCTCACGGAGGGATTTAATACAGTTCCCTACGCAATGTAGAGTTACCGCTCTCGAAAGGGAACGTCTCCGGTTACTATTGTAACCTTGGTTCCCTGAGAGGCAGGAACGAAACATTGTGTTAGCCGCCGTGTTCGCTGTTTGATCAGCTGTGCAAGCGTTCAGTCGTGATTCTGACGCAATTGTCCAAGGGGGTAATCCAGCACCCGGAAAGCGTACCTTCCATGGGGGCAGCCATGGGCTAGCAAGCCATCACCTGCTGTTAGCATTCCATTGACTCCCATTCATTTTGGCGTCACTTTGACAGAGAATAACTTCACATCTGAGGCGTTTAAAGACTCCATTTGTCCACTGTTTATTTCTAAAGAAACACGACAATGTATAAAAGGCTCCATTACCTTGTATCTTACGTTATGGCCCCGTAGAAGCCGTTTTTGTAAAAATAGGCTAACGATTGCGTCATAACCAAGCGACTCTCTGTCGCACAGTAGAGAAATTACCGTATAGACAGGAGGAGAAGCTCACAGGAAATCGGGGGGACGTGGAGGCATAAAGTACGATAAAGTCAAGGGAGAAGCCCATAGAGAGTCATAAAGTTGCTCCTGCTCCTAGCTCATGGACAGCTCCTACTCACGCTCTCCGTCTCTGCAAGATTCGGAAGGGAATGATTCAGATTTCTCTTGGCACAGCTACTAGAAGACTTACAACTGTCAGACAGGTTGCTCACGTCACATCTACGTCGTCAAGCTCAGTTTGAGGCTGCGCAGTACGCTCAGCCATCAGGAAGTGAGTGCTTCTAATTGACTTCTCTGTTGAACTATGGGGTCGCTGTGTCCATTTCTTATACTGTCTATGCAATTGTCGCAACAGTCGCGCCCATGCATTTCATACTACCCGCGAGCCTGTCAGTATTTGCATACTTCGCGACAGTTGGCCAGCTGTTCCAGGCTGGTGTTAGCTCACAAGATTTCAACAAAAGTGGAGAACGGAGGAGTCCCCGCAGCGTTGCTACGCAATTTCTCGTTCCCGCCTCTCAGGGAACCGAGGTTACGATAGTAACCGGAGACGTTTTCCACAGAATTCCACAGAATTCAAACCTCTGCCCCTTACCCACCCTCTGCCCCTTACCCATCATCCATCATTTCCAGTACCATGTTTTCAATCTATCTATCTGCAGATGTTCCAGAAAAAAAAATCAAACCAGGAAAAAAAGAATATATGTTATAGACCTATACAATACATTTTCTCAATGTATCTAAGCTAGAATAAATGTTTAGTAACCCTGTTAGTAAGACTCATTTGCGTATGTTTCTGGTTATTCTGTGTTTTGGAGGATCTGCTTGTCTCAGATCAAGAGATCATGCACATCATTGCGCATCTGCAAATAATGTAACTTGTTAAGGCAGCTATACGTCTACTTTACTGACTTTAAGGCCTCACTCTTGTCTAAAGATCCTCATTGAGCCATTCACTTGCACTTTACAGGAACTGAATCTGACAGAATCTTCCTACTTCTGCTTTTCTCTCTGATACCCAGAGTGGGTTGCTTTATTTGTGTGGATCTGTGTGAGGGTGTTGTTTTAAAACAACAGGTTTGCTTGAAGTCAGACATGATCAGACAAGACCTTTACAGACCAACAAGGGACTTGAAGAAATGGTGAGATTATCACCCATAAGAGGTGACTGATAATCTACCACTGATAACACTGTGCTCCTTTTGCTGTCTCTGAAACCATCTTCAGTTCTCCATTCTTTGATATCTAAGGTTCATTGTTGTATTTAAAATAAAGTGCCTTAAATTTCCAGGGATATTTCTGTAACAGTTGCATACCTGATATATAGCAGTAAATACACAAATAAATTATCATGCATTTATAGGTCACAATCTACATCCATGGCTGAGAGAGACGCCAAAAATGTCTTTATTCAGATCACTGAAATTGAGAAGTGAAATTTGTCTCACTTTCTACCTGATTTTTTCAGTCAGGAATATAATAGGGCCTTACATAAGCATGTTTCCAGCAGACATAATACACTGTAAATGCATTCTATGAGATATTAACCTTCAAATTGTTCCAAACCTGTTTGATTTTCCACTGAACACAATTAAGATATTTTGAAAACAAATTTCAATTGTTTTAGCTTACTTTGTTTACAGTCAACAGAAGAAATAAAATGATACAGCTTTGGATCAATGTGATGGTGAGTAAATGATGAGGGAATTTGCATTTCAACAGGGATGATGTGTTTTCATTGGAACTCACTTTTAAGCAGTCGGTGCTGTGTAATGGGAAGAATGTACAGGTTTAAGCAACACATTCACAGCTTTCCCGCAGTTGCGCCATGCTAAGACTGGCAGGGAGAATGAAGCAAGAGCTAAAGGAGCTGACGTTGAGTGGATGAGGAAAGGCAGTGTGGGTGGAATGAAGCACTAGAGCTAAACATAGTCAAATGCCTCAAACACTAATGAAGAGCCAGCAGCAAATTGGAGAATGAACCAGATCATTTCAATTCCAGCTACATGTAAACAAAGACTATGTTTAAATATTTGTCAAAAGTGCAAAGCCAGTCACAACTCAGTTTGTATAAACCACTTTACAATAAAACATATGTGGGGCTGTAAATATAAAATTTAAAAAGATTGCAATGTTTTCATCAGAATAAAATAAGAAAAGAAATAGTGTTTTCTCAAATGCATTTAAACATTTGTGTGCACCTCTTGAAATAGCATTGGAGAAAATAGACTACTGAAGTAGCTGCGACACATGCAGTGTGTATTAATATATAAAGAAAACAGCAAAAGTCATCAGTTTTAGCCGGGTGTGCAGGCAGCTGTGTGTGGCACCAGGGCCGCAGTAAGCTCTGTGGTTTGGACAGCTTGAATCGTGGTGAAACGAAGCAAATACAATAGCAGTTTTAAAAACATCAAAACTTTATTTAGAAATGTACTAATATGCCGAATGCAAGATTCCCAAAAGTCTTTTGTGCATTGCTAAGCAGACAAAAGAAAGTAGGCCTGTTAGTGATTTTTTTGTATCTAGAAAGCAACCATGACTGTTTATTACAAAAAGTGGCTCTTACAATATTCTAAAATAAATGTATAAATAAAAAGTAAAACTGCTTTGCAAGAACAATATGAAAGTAACAGTTCATCCAAAATGGAAATCCTGTAATTGCTGTTCCAAACCAGTATGACTTTTTCATCCGTGAAACAGGATAAGGGATTATTCATATAATTCATATTATACTTCTGAAGTCATTCAATTACTTTGTGTGAAATTCAGAGAGGAAATTAAATCATTATGCATTCAAATCTTGTACTCCCAACTCGAGTCTAGCGCGTATGCGAGAACAACTTTGTGTTTCTACATAAGGGCAGTGCAGTGAGCACTCTCAAGCCCATAAGCAGAAGAAGGTGGAAAAGAAGAGATTGCACACAATTTCTCTGGCATCCAGCATCGATACAAATTCATTTTAATTTTTGAAAGTGAGTCACTGCATTAAAAATATGCAACGCACATTTTGTTGCAAATCAAGGGATATGCAGCATTAGATAAATCATTAGGCATCATGAACTAACAATGCATTTTTTTTTACAGCTTTTATTAGTCTAGATGTACCCCTGAGCAAAGACAACAAAGACATAACTCTTTTTTTGACAATGACATTATATGCTTAAGCAGTGCAGATATTCATAGGCAAAATATATGTTCAGTCATTTTCATGCAAGTGTCCTTGTGATAACAACAGGTCAGTATAATCATCTTATAGGTCACCAAGTTGACAAGTGGATCATGTTTGCATCTAGCCCGTTTCATGTTTGCAACTACACTGAACAAAATTATTTTGGCCCTATTTTTCATGAGCTGAACTCAAAGATCTTAGACTTTTTCTATGTACACAAAAGGCCTATTTCTCTCAAATATTGTTCACAAATATGTCTAAATCTGTGTTAGTGAGCACTTCTCCTTTGCCGAGATAATCCATCCACCTCACAGGTGTGGCATATCAAGATGCTGATTAGACAGCATGATTATTGCACAGGTGTGCCTTAGGCTGGCCACAATAAAAGGCCATTGTTGTGCCATTCATCCACGACCATCACCTCATGTTGCAGCAATGCATGGCCCCATGTTGCAAGGATCTGTACACAATCCCTGGAAGCTGAAAACATCCCAGTTCTTGCAAGACTAGCATACTCACCGGACATGTCACCCATTGAACGTGTTTGGGATGCTCTGGATCGGCGTATCTGACAGCCTGTTCCAGGTCCTTCCAATATCTAGCAACTTCGCACAGCCATTGAAGAGGAGTGGACCACAGGCCACAGCCAACCCCCCCGGACCCCCCCAATACAGTAAAACTGCACATTTTAGAGTGGCCTTTTATTGTGGCCAGCCAAAGGCACACCTGTGCAATAATCATACTGTCTAATCAGCATCTTGATATGCCACACCTGTGAGGTGGATGGATTATCTCGGCAAAGGAGAAGTGCTCACTAACATAGATTTAGACAGATTTGTGAACAATATTTGAGATAAATAGGCCTTTTGTGTACATAGAAAAAGTCTTAGATCTTTGAGTTCAGCTCATGAAAAATGGGGGCAAAAACAAAAGTATTGCATTTATAATTTTGTTCAGTGTAGTTCGATAATGTCTCACTTAAAAAAAATACAATTAAGTACACACACTCTTTAATTTGTTTAAATATATTTATGTTTAGTATTTTTATTTTTTTCAAAATACATAAAATACTTATACCAGTCAATCTCTTTAGACTGCTGACTTCCTGTATCAACTAGTTCAGGCCCCCCAACCCCAACTTTGGCTGCAGCTGTACAACTCCATATAGCATTGGGTGAGCACATTTTCTGCATTAATAAGGAAGAAGATAAGGTGAGGATGTCATGGTCAAATCTATTTGTTGATTACGTTTAAATTGGAACATTATTCAGATTTACTATCAGTTAACATGAAGAAATAAAAGAGCAATGGTAAGGGTGAAAATAGTGTTAGCCAACTCGATCTCACTGCAATTTTACGAGGTGGCTAATTCGTACGAATGCATACAGCCCACTCGCATGAATTTGTAAGATTTTTGCTAAAATGGTAGAGGTACGTGGAATGAAAGCAAAAGTTTCTAAGCAGTTGTATACACCAAAATCTTCTTTGCATTCAGAATAGGTCCAGACAGATTGCAGCCCAATAGCGATACTTCACTGAATGGCCAATTTTACATGTATTTTGTGTATTTCCAAAATACAAAATACTGTATTTATATTTAAATTAAAATAAAAAAATCTACACAGTATTTAGTATTTTATTTTTAAGTTTTATGTAGTATAACTACTTTTATTTTATGTATGTAGTAAAAAAAAAAAAAAACATGTATGCCCATTTCTTTCTCTGTTTTGTTTTGTGTTTTGACAGTGTAAGCTAATACATGCAAACATGATCATCCTGTGATACATTAACATAATGCAGACATAAAATTTTACATAAACTAACTTGAAGATAATCACTAAGGGTTTTTATCATGTGATATGCCTGACTCTCTTGTGTGTACTTTTTATTCTTAAAGGGGCCATATTCTTTTGCAATTAAATATCCTTTATATAGAATAAAGAAGTGTACACACAAACCCTCACAGACATAAATGCAAATACAATCTTTGGTTATATATACTGTAAAAAAAAAAAAAAAAACCTTTATCTTCCTGCTGCAGGCCAGTACCTTTGTGATAAGTTAGACATGTGGTATAGTAGATGAAGACAGTTAATGACATCATACGATGTATTCAGCTCACTAAACATAGCTCACTACAAAACTTAGTTTTGATGTTTTCAAAGCATTCACTGTAGACCAGGTAAACTGTCTGTATGCACACATGAATGAATGAATGAACGAACATGTATGCAACTTTGTCCTCAGTAAAAAAATTGTTTATGATATTGTTAATTACATGGACAAATGAAAGGCAGACAGATGGTTTGAGACAGGTGGAATGTTTGATAAAGACAGTAGATTCTTTCATCATAGTCATTCAGGATGTTTTATCTCCTCTCCCAGCATGTACTAATGCAGATAGGACATGCAACACAATCAGCCATCTTATCTGTTAGTAGGTTCTCTGTCTGCAGTTGGGATGAGGCTAAAGCCCAGACTCCAACCAACTAGAAGCTTTTCCTAGTTTATTTATGGATCAATCATTTGTTCCATTTATTTCATGTTTATTTGCGATATATTTGTCCTCAGATTTATTTTATATAGTATATATTTTTTGTAAAATATATAATTTTTTTTTAAACTAGGAAAACAGCTTGGAAAGTTAGTACATAGAAAACTTTTAGCTTAATACTCTGAAAATGGCACAGATTTTCTGTGTATTTTCATCTGGCATTAAGGACTTTCCATAGAACGACAAGCACTATGGAGGTGGACAGGAAGAACAGCGGTCAGCTGAGCTGTCTCTGATTGGCCACTGGGGGAGGTGACACTTTACGCCTATTCTAACTGCAAAGATAAAATCCCCACCTGCCATTACCCTAAAATCAGGAACCTCCAGCGGATACGCACACACGCTTACCCACACACCCCAAAAATAAAGAAGTAACAAACAGAAACTCTGTCCCTTTTCGACGGCCACTGTCAGAGTAGGTTACCCTTTGCAGTGTATCTCTGGTTGGCTTCTTTTTTGGGCCCTTGGCGATCTCTGAGGCCCCCTGCGTGATAAGGTGCATGAGTTAGATCATTGGTTTCATTTGTTAAGAGGAAATTTAGCAGAGTTGAGCAATGGTACAGGGACACTTTTGAAAGCCCTTGAGAAAGCATCAGAGTTGCAGATCGAGTGTCAGGCGGCAAGGAATCCATGCTGCATCCGTACAGAATGGAGGGGTACATCATCCCACCCGTGAGTATTTTTTTATTCTCTAAATGGTCCAATTATAATGCTGCTGCTTGCTTCTGATAGATGCGTAAAAATACACATAATACACTTTTTGTTATATTGCTGCCAAAGTGTCAAAAGGCATTATGAAGATATGTCATTGTGGACATAATATTATTAGTGTTTGACATCCGTCAGTCTAAATATCTTGAGGATAATTTGTACATTTTGTTTGTGTATTTTCTTTCATGTAAAAAGTCAGAGTTAGTTTCGAGATGCATACGTACTTGTGCCAACCACTTTAAAACAACAATATATTGAGATTCAGCTACTCAGATGTACATTCATTACACATTATTAGTGTAATGAATAAATGTCTGTAATTGTAGCTAACGTGTAGAGGTATGTTTATTGTAACAGGCTGATTAACATCAATGTAATGAAAAAAATAAACTGTTCTCCAAAATGTATAATAATCATAATTTCTATGTAGAAAGAAGAGAGTAGAGAAAGAGTAACCTGGACTGGCTGGATGTCACAGACACCGTCTGTACAAAAAGATTACTGGGCAGTTTTAACCAAAGATGTGAGGCTTTTCCTATATGGTACTGTGTATTAATATTTCTGTATTGGCTCCAGTCATTCAAACTGGTCACTCTTTGTTTCTTACCTATTTGCTTAGCAGCAAACAGAGGAAATGTTTGAATCAGAGATGTATCGACCACCAATGGAGTATCAGTATATCATTGATGACGGTCAGAATGGTGAGTTTCTATTCTTTGTTATCCAAAATTATAAGCTACACAATAAGAAGGTTGGGTTTTTTTATTCATAAAATCTAAAAACAGTCCACAAATAGCTGATAAACTGATGATAAAATAATGCAACTGAATTATCCAAAGTTAAGGTAAAAAAATACAATAATGTGCACTCGAATGAGGTTATTAGCTGTTGGCTCTCAGCCTCCACTCCTGCCCAAGATGAGTAACACACGCAAACTAATTAGCATTTGGATGCATTTTAATAATAGACAACAAAAAGGAAGAATGTAGAAATTGTAAGGTAAAAATATCATATTGATCAGGGTCTACTAACTATGTTTAACAACCTTATTTGTTATATATTCTCTTTTAAGTATGAATTGCTCGGAATAGTTTTATTTTGCACAGTTCAATATAAATAAAATGTTCAATACACGTGTAATAGCCTATAGTGTTTGATGATTTTACATTAGACTTATACAGGTTTTTTTTTTATATATACCAAAGATAATGTAAATGTAAGGTTTAATATAATTACATTGAGTAATTTAAGTGAAATATGTGCATATATATCAATTACAGGCCAAACGTTTGCTGAATTTAAAAAGCCAGAAGTGGTACTAAATGAAAGAGCCGTTTGCGAGCTGAAAGAGCCGGCTCTTATACTGAGCTGAGCCAAATGATCTGGTTCCCTAAAAAGAGCCGGAATTCCCATCAATGATTATAAACAGGTAATTGATACCAGAATAAAAGTCATTCAGAAACAAGTAATCAAACAATAGTCAAAAATCAAAACCACAAACTCATAATTCAGAGTCAAATCACAATCTGCCTACAAATTATAATTGAAATCATTAAGTTAATAAACCAACAATTCATTTTAATTTAGAATGAACAATTGCATTTAATGTAATGTAATGTAAGGAAATGTTAATTTTCCCCTCTTCAGCCCAAGTTAAGCAGTGCTTTGACTAAATGGGCTGCATTATTGAAGATGTCTTCTTACGTATGATCTGTTTTTATTATATATTACTGACTAAAGCCCCTGCTAATAAAACACTTAAGTGTTTTAACACCTAGAGAGGCCCATGTATAAACAGCACCTTTTTATATTGAGCTAACGGATCAAAATCACACCCAAGGCAGCTGGGCCTGAACTGTAAGGGGGACGTTAGGAGAGCGAGCGAGTGGAACCGGGCGAGTGACCTAGCACAAAGCAGGAAACAGATGCCTCGTTCTGACAGGCAAGAAAACTACAGACGTAGAACGACAAATATCCCCAAGGGTTTCTGTCCAAAATGAGACAATATTGCAATTTAGCTATGTAGGCTCTAAAATTGGGTGCTAAACTGTAGCAGCAGTTTCTGTCTTTGAGGTTGAGGACGGAGATTGCATTTTGTTACCGTGTAGGACTATGGTACAGTTTATAGTGACCTTTGGTTAGACATTTCTATTATTTAGTCAGCTCTGTCGTCAGACAGCTATGTGCTGATTTTCGAAGAAGTTAAATGACAGAAACTGAAAACAGTTTTGGAGTTTCGTTATACGGCATTGGAGAAATGCAGAGTACATTTTTTCCCCCCTTTTTCCCCACAAGACAATTTATGTAAAAGTTATTTCTGTTCAGTGGAGGAATGTGCACATATATGTTTCTCCAGAGAATGTAATAAATGTACTTTATGAACACTAGTGGGATTGAAGTTCAGTGAAATTAGATTCCTTAGAATGATTGTGTTTGGACAATAATTGATAATTAAATAAATAATTGAACATGCTGTAGATTATTTTCTCTGTTTCTACAGTATGTGATGAAAACACCAAAACAGATCATTTAAAAAAATCTGATAAATTTGATCACCCATATTTAAATCTTCCATTTAGAGATCTAACCGTTAAATACAACGGCATTAAAAACAACAACAATATGCATGCTTGAGGCTATTCAAAAACAGCAAAGGAAATGGTGGTGTGAACAGGAAGCAGAGTGACACTCATAGTCCCAGTGCAGTGAGAAAGTAAATGTAATTTCTTGCATGCGATTGAATTGACAGACAGAATAACCTGACATAGTTGATTTATCAGTTGCTTGTACTAGCTTACACAAAGCATGTGACGTATTGTCACATTTCCTTCGTTTGTTAAAAAAGATGCTTTCTACTGACCTTCTGTTTCAACTTCATTGTCCTTGTCTAGATCATGCATGGGATTATAATACACATCATGTCCATCCAGTGGATTTCGAGAACTTGCCAGAGAGCCACTTCACAGAGCTACAGAGCGTGCCGCCACTACATGCATCGAATGTGCATCGCTTCTCAGATGTTGAGTCTGGTCATTTTATTGACCCAGGCCTGACCGGGCATCACCTCACCCTGCCCCCTCCACAGGTGAGATCTGCATTACCTACAAAACACCTCATATTTAATATCCATTCACTTTCACGTCTTTAACTGTCATTTTATGTGTGAGAGCTCTTCTTTGTACCTGACATATTTTGATGCCCTGTCCTCACACGAGTTCTTGGTGACGAGAAGTAACCATTTTGTTTAATACAGTGTAGGAGACATTTAGGAACAGAGAAATCTTTCGGAGAGATACTGCCTGTGTCTTTAACAATGGGTTTAGTAACTTTTGAAACTTTCCTTAAGTTTCACCTGTGCTTTGCGATACAAGTGGGTGTTGATGCTGGTTAGGCGGTTGTAGAAAGCATCTGTGCCCAAGCTATTGCTCAACTAAGCCTTATCCTGACCAAAACTCAACAGTGTCACCGTAACTGCAGTCTGCACACTCATCAACTGCCATTACACAGAACATCCCCACTTACACAAACAAAACCGCTCTTTAACGTGCCACAAACACACAAGAGCACAAATGTTAGAGCTTAAAAAAACGTATTTTTGCATACACAAAAAACATACATATGATGTTAGCATGTATACAGGAACCATATTGTAATTCAGCCCTTATTAGTTTATTAGCCTCTTTTGGGCAGTTTATTAGAAAATAGCTACATTCTAGAGACTTTCTACATCGCCTTGGATAAAAAAAAAAGTTTGCTTGGCCTTTTGGTGTAGGTGATATTTGAACAAAAAGAGGATATACGTCTTGCATATCCATCAATGACTCTTCTGTGGGTGGAAAATCAAAGATCACCTCTTGAAAGAGATCCTTTAAAATCTCTTATGAATAATGCAGTGATTGATTTCCCTTCCTTTGGTTGGACCTCATCTCGAAGGCAGACTCTAACCATAAAGCCTATCGCAAAAGAGAGCTTTTCCTTTCTAGACGTCCTTGTAGGAGGAAGCAGAGATCCGTCCACCACGGACTGATATACTGCCTGTCATACTAGCTTAGTCTCACTGAAAGGCGCATGATGCTCGAAGAAAAAAAGTTCTGGTTTTCAGCTCAGTTTATAATAACATTCATTTTTTTCTGATCATGTACCGTTTAAAAGTTTGCGGCCAGAAAGATTTTTAAAAATGTTTTTCTCTTATGCCCACCAAGGCCTGCATTTATTTAATAAAAAAATACAGTAAAACAACATTTTGAAATATTGGTACAATTTAAATAACTGTTTTCTATTTAAAAACATTTTTTAAATTATTATTCCTATGATGGCAAAGCTGAATTTTCAGCATCATTACTCCAGTCTTCAGTGTCACATGATCCTTCAGAAATCATTCTAATATGATGATTTGGGCTTTTATTATTATTATCAATGTTGATTTATTTTTATTTTTTTACTTGTCTTAGCCATAAGACAAGCCATAAATATTGTAAATCTAGACTGCATTCTACCCTTTACAATAATTTACCATGGTAACCATAGTTTCCGCCATAATAAAATTTACTACAGTTATTGTCACTACTAAAACCATAATACATTTATATGAGATCTCCTTTAAACAGTGTAAATATCTTACTCATTTTAGCTATGTAACTGTTATTGTGGTGGATAGTGTGCTTTCCATGGTAATTTAATCTGTAGATTAGTTATTTACACCTCAACCCTAAGCAATGACCTAAATTGAAATCTTTGAAAAAAGAAATGCGGCTTCCTTGGCCAAGAAAATCGTGCTGAAAAGAGCAGAAATGTAAGAAATATTATTATTTTTTGTAGAAGTATTTTCAGGGCCTAAATGCAAAACAACGACAATTCCAGCTGTAGTCTCTGGCCCTGTACAAAAAAGGTACAGTATAACAAATGCACAAAGAAATAGTAGAAATGTTCCTTATGAAAATACTGTAAATTTATAAATATTGTATGACTGTCATGTGTTTTTGAGGACACTCTCCTCAAGTCATCAGACTCTGCAACTGTCATGTCACAAGAAACTGCAACCCCAGCACTGTGTGTGAAATCGCATGAGACTGCTATGATCCTTGACACTTTGGGTTTTTGCAAGGGCCTCTTACACTGAAGCGGTTTAACTGAAAAACATTTCAGATCTCTCATAACATTTATTTTCTTTAATATATATATTACATACTGTACATCCATACTGTTTTATACACGTCCTTACTGTAAAGAAATAGACAAAATATTCTGAGTTCAATTGCATCATATTCTGCAGCTTGAAGTTTCACTGCACTTTTATATCAGCATTAAACGTAAAGTTCCTCTTTCTTAATGTTGAACAAGGCTGAAATCTCCAAACGACACATTTCAGACCACCTGATTGCACAAACGTGGTTTCCACATACTGTATAGCTCATTTTATTTGTGCCATTCGACTGCATGTGATTTAGCACCACCCTTCATAATAAAAATTCTTAAATTGCTCTTTTCAAGAACTACTTGCTGTATAGAGTTCTTGAGTTAGCTATGTACTTCAGAAGAAACGTTCTTTAATAAGTTCTTATTGGTTCCTGGGTTCTTTACAGCACCAGTATGTTTTCTAAAGAACTATAGTATTAATTAGTTGATTCTAACTGGAATCTTTCTTTTGTGTGAGTGTGATCTCTGATAAGTATGTACTTTATGTCTTCACAGATGACATATTTGCCACGGCCATCAGTGTGTTACCCTCACAGTGTACAGCCCTCTCCTCTCCAGCGCAGCTCGGATGACGATGACCCCGGCAGTCGCAGTCCTCCGTTAGAGGTGTCTGATGAAGAGTGTATGAGAGACCACATTACTTCAACAACAGGAGGAGAACATGGTAAGGACAAAGGCAAAGACAAATTTCACTTCGCTGACATGAACACAACGATAATGATCTATGGCAAGCGGATAAGCGATGCAAACCCAAGCCAGCTGTTATTGAAACAGTATTGTCAGTAACTGTTGACTGCAGTAATCTTCTAGATGTAAAAATAAAGGTTTAAAATGGGGGGGTTCGTAGCAATGCCATAAAAGTAGGGCTGGGTTTTGACACAAATACGATTCACAAGTTTACGATTCGATTCAGATTTGATTCGATTAGATATTGATTATTTTGGATATATATATATATATATATATATATATATATTAGGTACAGTCTACGTCAAATTTTCTCAAGGAAAAAAAAATCTCTCAACTAATGCTATAAACTATACATTGGAGTCAGTTGGTGCTAGGGCTGTGCTATTTGGGAAAAATATCTAATTGCAACTTTTCTGACAGATATTGCAATTTGATTTGCGATTTAATTTTGTTAAGTCAAGCTTCAGCGCAATATTCTCAATAGTGTTCAGCACACACTCTAAATTAAAGGAGTAGGCTACAACATCCCGTTAACTGTAGACCCCTCCACTACCTTTTAGTCTAGCAGACGCAGTGTGCCTTTTCATTAGTGTTCATTTTGTCAGCTTTTTTTTTTTTTAGTCTTAGTCCTGTGTCAAATGTACTTTTTAGTTTTTATCATATTTAGTCACCCTTGTCCTATTTTTGTCTGGTCAAGTTTTAGCCTGAGCATTTTATTTAGTCAATAAAAACTTAGTCACATTTTAGTCATTTAGTCATTAGTCACATAGCATTAGTCATGCTATATAGCTAATGGTTAAATTGATAATTACTTTGCTCAAAATTATAATCATAACGATTGTTGTCATTTGAGAAATGTATTTTTACATTTAATCAGAATTATTGCTATTTCACCTATGTGACCCTGGATTACAAAACCAGCCACAAGTAGCACGGCTATATTTGTGGCAATAGCCAACAATACATTGTATGTATTGTATTTCTTTCATGCCAAAAATCATTAGGATATTAAAGCTGCAGTCCGTAACTTTTTTGGGTTAAAAATTATCCAAAATAAATTTTTGACCAAGTTCATAACCAAACTTAATTTGATGGCGGATCCAGAAAGGTTCACACTACAATCACCAGTGACAACTGTAGATTCAACCGTTGTAAAACGCAAAAGACTTCGGACTGGCTACAGAAAAAAAGAGACTGCAACCGGGCCCATGCGAAAACAAGGATAATATCGGAAGGGCATAAATGTAGTCACGCAGTGCTGATGTTGTTACCATTAACAATTTGAGAACAAAGTATAATTTGCACGGTTTGACATGATATGATAAGCGATTGTTAGATTTAATCAGCGCAATTTACTGCAATGCTTTTTTCCCTTAGTTGGTCGGAACAAAAGTGGATGTTACTTACTTGTTCAGATGACATTTTCCGGTGAAAATTCTTATGTTGGTCATACTTCCAAAAAGTAGAATCTGTGATTCCGATTGACAGTATCCACACCTGTGCGGTAACTGACTCCTCAAAACATTGGATTCATCCGCGCTGTGCCGTGCCGAGGCACAACCCACGTAAAGTTGATAATTCCGCAAATAACTGCAATTGCAGATTTCGAACAGAGATGGCGACAAAGAGAAAAATGTACGGACTGCAGCTTTAAGTAAAAATCATGTTCCATGAAGATATTTTGTAAATTTCCTACCGTAAATATATAAAACATTTATTTTTGAGAGTGAATGCAGCACAATCGCGAACATAATGGACAACTTTAAAAGTGATTTTCTCAGTGTTTCGATTTTTTTGCACCCTCAGATTCCAGATAGTTGTATCTCGGCCAAATAAATCCTAACAAACCTTACATCAATGGAAAGCTTATTTATTCAGCTTTCAGATGATGTATAAATCTCAATTTAAAAAATGTTACCCATGTGACTGGTTTTGTGGTCCATAGTCACCTATAAGCACAAATCAAGAGAATGTTAACCCATTGGCTAAGCCTCATCTTGTTTCCTGATTTACTATAGGCTGGCTATTTATCATATAGGCCAACTGGTAAAACAATAAATGTGTGCACATGGTTGCCTGATTGCAAAGATTAGCCTAAGTAAAACACTGGTGTTCTTTCAAATGTTCAGCCCAGTTGGTATTGTAATATGCTAAAACTGATTTACAAACACAAATTACACTCAAGGAAGTTTTTAAGTTATAATAGGCCTACTAACTTTAAATTTATATTATTTCTACTTGAAGAACATTAACAATTATAATGTATTATGGTAACTTTAGGCCCATTTAGAAAAAATGCTCCTCTCTAGAGTAAATTTTTCTAGCTGATTAACGAGGTTATGGACACTAAATATGTTTTTTTCCTGAGGTAATGTGACGTTACATGAAATTGTTTACAAGCTGTTTCAATGACATCTGACGGATTTCGGTAAGTTGTAGGCTACTGTATCTTTTAACAAAGCCTACCTTCAGATGTTTATTTCGCGCTGTGGTCTATGATCAGTTCACGCGTGCTCCGCGCTGCCGCTTCTCTTGAACTGACAACTGAGGTGTTTCCAGCGATTTGTCACGCCACCGTAAACGGTATTCTTCATTCATAGTTCTTCATAGAATCATTGATGCCAATAAAGAACCTTTATTTTTAAGAGTGTAGATGCTGATTTCCTTTGTTTTTCAAGGTAATAAGAAGAAAATTCGCTTGTATCAGTTCCTGCTTGACCTTCTGCGAAATGGTGACATGAAGGACAGCATCTGGTGGGTGGACCGAGAAAAAGGAACATTCCAGTTCTCTTCCAAGCACAAAGAGGCTTTAGCAAACCGCTGGGGCATACAGAAGGGAAATCGCAAGAAGATGACCTACCAGAAGATGGCAAGAGCACTGAGAAACTATGGCAAGACGGGAGAAGTCAAGAAGATCAAGAAAAAGCTCACCTACCAGTTCAGTGGAGAGGTACTTGGGAAGAGTCACACAGAAAGGAAGATTTACATGTAAACATACGCACAAAAACGCGTAAAAAAGACTTGGGGAAAACAAGAGAGAACCTTTTTCTTCTGTGAAAACAGAAAATGACTGGACCTGAACTTTTACCATAGTTATGACCCTATGGTTTAAAACTAAACAATTTTAATTTCTATTCCTTATTCCTTCACCTTTGCATTAATTTAGTAAACCTTAAGTCATTTTAAAATGTCAATAGTTTTTGTGCTGCATGCAGACCAACATTTACACACGTCTGTACAGTATATATATATGGGGAGAGCACACATTTAAAAAAGCAGATACAGTGAAAAATAAGTAAAGACAGTTGCAAACTTTACCACCACACATGATGGAAAAAAAAAAATCACAAAAATACAAAAAGCAGAAGTGAAAACCAATGACACAGGCTCACGCAGCACGGAAAACTCTGTCACGTCTGGGTAACACACACAGACACATTCTCTGCTCATGTTTGTACTGTCTTTCTCTCAAGATCACATTCAATCTGAAGAAAAATAAAAATCTTTATAGAAACTAGATAAATAAACATTAATTGTCGATACAAAGTGAGCAGCGTGTTTGCTGTGAACCATTTGTTCATAAAGCTGTATCATATTTCAGGCTAATTTCTCAGCAGTGTAATGACTCATTGCAATTGTTTTAGACTATGGGAAAATTTGAAAGAACAGCGAACAGACCCAATGCATAAAAATGGCTTCAGACTTTTTACAAAGACTTTTAATTCTAAGCTAAGAACATATCTATCTATGCAGATAGATCTGTCGTCACATGGAGTGAAAATTAATTGTCCATTTGAGACTCGCAAGGCTTCACAGACAGGGATTAGATTAAGCCAGGACTAGGCCTTAGTTCAACTAGGACATTTAAGTAGCTTTTATAAATGTGTCTTAGAAATAAAAACATTACTGGTGTGCATCTTGAGACAAAACAATGGAACTGACGTATTTTAAGATGTCATTGCAAGTTGCAAGAAAAAATAAGGCTATGACAAGCTCAAACATGCATTTTAGTCTGGGACTAGTCTTAAACTGTGTTTGTGAAACTGGGCATTAATGACTTAAATTGAATTGAATTAAATTGAAGTTGGCACACTGTTTTTCCCAAAGGGATTTTTAATGGTACTCTCACCTAAAAACATGAAATTTCAAGCCACATGCCTTTATCATAAATACTTTCAACAGTATGCTGACTTTGTTTTAAACTTAATCCAAGTTATTAAGAGTTATGTCTCAAATTGATTGTTTTTATACAGTATCTCTTGTGCCATTTCAGTTGTTTTTGAATCCTTGTCAGCATTTGGATTAGTTGGAAAGTTATTAAATAATGATATAAGAATTATTAAATGATATAAGTATAAGTGTAATACCTTCAAAAGATGAGGAACTACTCAGAACCACCAGTTAAATACAACACTTACACCAAAACCTCAACTGAGAGCAAAATAACCTCTCAGCGCCCCCTTCAGTAAGACAACTGAACTGCTAAAAACAATATTTAAGATTATTTGACAAATAATATTGTGTAAATGAAACCCATCAAATTAAAGTTCATCAATTTAATTTAATTTCTTACACAATAATTAAAGAAACCTATAAACAGTGGTTACTGTGGAAAAAATGAATGCAAATATTCCTGGATTCACATATCCATTCTATGATTTTTTTACCCTTAGGCTGCATCTGAATCATGCAAGCACACTCTCCATTCAGGGTCCCTTTTTTCAGGATGCAAAGCAGCTTTTCTTTCTGAATAAAAATAAGTCCAATCAGGAGGTCTTCTGTAAGCTGGAGGGTTTCACAAGAGGAACATACCACTGTAGAAAAAGAGGGGGGTAATTACAAAAACTTGCATAATATAAAACAACATCATCAAAGCTTAGAATTTTCTTTAATTTACACAGTAAAAAAGGATCACTCTTCAGAAATTCAACAATGGTACGTATACCTCTTCTGTCATTCCTGCTGTCTTCCTTCCTTCTGTGTTAAACGGAGGCTTCAAAAACCCTTTGAAATGCAGCTTCACCAATTCATGGAACGTTTTCAAGGAATCCTGAAATATGAAAAAGCAGCTCTCAAGGTGACATAAAGACACAAGGTGCATTCCAATTTGTGCACTTGACTTGTGCATTATTCAATGAAGTTTTGTTGTAAAAATAGTGCGAGTAGTGTGTTCACACTGAAAATTCCACATAGAAAGACTAGATGATGCACTTAATTAACCGAAAAAAACAAGTGTGGAAAGTTGGACACTTCATGCACTGAACTGTTGCAGCTCTAATTACGTAGCAGAGGGGGAGGGGCTATCAGACTCCAATGCTAAATGACAAAATAACCTTATAAAACTATTACACTACACATAGTGTATAGTACATCATTTGGGAGCAGACACAGACTTTGCTCAAACAGTTGATTTGAATAGTTCAGCCATGAAACTATCGTCACGTTCTGATTGGTTAATTTAATGTAATGTTCCCAGACAATCTATTTCACGTATCCATCACAGTTTCCCCATGCAAATTCTCATTCTAGCCCTCTGCCTCCCCTAGCACCACCTGCCTAGATCTGCTATGGGTCTCCCTCTCTCTAGCACGAAGTTTCCTTTCATTTTATGTTCAGAGCATTTAGCAGAAGCAAGTCGTACTTGCACAGCAGCAGCAACCACAGCTCCAGCAGCAACAGTGTAGCAGATCTAGTCCGCCAAGACCAAATCTGTGTACATTCTATTTCCATTAATAAAAATGTTTTACAAACTATCCCGAGAGTTGTCATGACTGAACAGCTGTATATCTCAAAAGCATCAGCTCAAAAGCATCATCTGCATCAGTAAGGGTGTGTTTAAAAAAATATGATGAATATGATGTTAAGATCAAATCATTCACTCTCACACTGTCATTTTAATTGTATTGTTACATGGTTAAAATAAGAAATCTGAGCTGTTAGATCTCTTACCTGTCCTTCATGTGAGCAGATGTATGTGAACCATCTCAGCCCTGCAGCCACATGTGTGATCTCATCTGCATAAATCACCTCCAACACCTTCACTGAGCTTGTGTCTCCCTGAGAGGCGAAGCGGGACAGAGTCTGAGGGTGTACATCTAAACCTCTGTGTAAAAACAGTGAAAATAAGTGCATATGTATGTGAAAATAACAGATGCTAACAGACATGAGATGTGTTTTACCTTGCCTCATGGACCATGTGCACTATAGCTAGCCTTGCCAAAATGTCGTGAGATGTATCGGTTGCTGACTGCCATAAACCTTTTTGAAAAGAAAAGTGATAGATATTGAATCTCTAACATCACCTATGCTAAGTGAAATAAGTCAATAAGACAAACACATGAAAACACTGACCATTGTGTACTGGTAAAGCACCAAAGAAGCTGCCAAGTTCCATAATCCTTTGCTCTAGTAACTGATAATGCTGCAGGAGAAGGTTATGTCAGATTAATGTGAATTACTTAGCATTTTTCCTAAATAAATTAAAGACGTCAACATTCAAACCTTGGCTTCATCTCCTGCTACTTTGACAAAGTCATCAAAGAATTGGCGAGGTAATGGCTCTCCAGAGCTCAGTCTAAATGTGGAGAATCTTGCTATCACATCCCAGGACAGGTCTATTGCCCACTGCTCTATGTTAGCAAGTGAGTGCAATAAGGCAATCCTACTCGCCTGATGGAACACAAACAATTATTCTTTAATCAACTTTCTGTTGAATAAAAAATAGAGTCTAAAAGGAATAAAGTTTACCAGTGTGCCGCCTTTGCCCCGTTTAATTTTTCCAGGCTCCACAACAGTCAGATTGTCTTTTCTGTAGGGATGTGCAGGAGGGTTGGCCTCTCCAGTTTCTGTTATTTTCCCGCTGTTCCAGTTCTCTAGCACCATCTTGGTCAATGAAACCTACATGTCACAGAAAAACAAACAAACAGAAGTCATATGATTATTTCTGTTGTACAATCAAATACAGCACTGTGATGAGGGATACAGTTTAGTCAATCACTATTTGTTAAAGGACATTTCCAAACCTTTTCCTGTGGGTCTGGGGTGTGAAGGATTTTGGTGGCCCACGCGCAAAGAGTGTTTTCTGAGGAGTTTAATTCCATGGACAAACTGTCTGCAAGCAATACAGCATGTTTTGTGTACTACAACATATCATATTCACAATTAATATATACAAGTTCTGCCATTCCTCACCTTTGCGGGTTATCTTTGTCACTGGGATGGGACAGAGGGATAGTGTGCTCTGAGTATTTATATACACTTTTCCATCCAGTACTCGGACATCATACACCTGGTTCTGGTTACAATAATATGAGACATATCAACAATACTTGCAGGTTTATCACTATACATTACATGGATATATTTTATCCACAAATGGAAATTCTGTCATGATTTACTCACCCTGAAGTTGTTCCAAACCTGTATGCCTTTATTTCTTCTGCAGAACACAAAAGAAGATATTTTGAAGAATGTTGGTAACCAAATAATTTGTGACAATTGACTTCCATTGTATGGACAAAGACAAAAACAACAACAACTACAACACATTTCCAAAATATCTTGTTTTATGTCTGACAGAAGAAAGTCATACAGGTTTGGAATGACATCAGGGTGAGTAAATCATGACAGAATTTTCATTTGATAAAATATCTCTTTAACATGGCCCATCATAACAACTTGCCTGTAGTCCAGAGGAAGAGGAACCAGTTTCAAGGCTGAAATCGAAGTAATGCCATGGGCAAATCAATGCCAGTTTCCCATTGCCCAGATCCTCAATATCACCTTGCTCAAGTGGGCCCCCTGTTGAGCAATAGATCATGATATTCAGATCCTAAAACAATTCTTTCATTTTACTGTATTACTGTGATATTTTCACAGCGATTCATTATTAATTTGTAACTTTTTTATGTCAGAAAATATTTTGATATTTGAGATGGACCTGTGTGGGCACCAATGGTTCAACTAGAAAGTGGAAGTTACATAAAACAACCATCTAGAAAAATTCTCTAAAAATTCTTGGTGCAGACAAGGCATTTGAGGGAAGCCACAAGAAGGCCAAGAGGTGAGAACGGAACAAAGAGACACCAGTCAACAATATCAAGTTTTGCGTAACATTGTTTTGTATGGGAGGAAACAAAAGAAACTGCTATTCAAGAAGAACCATATACTCATATGGAATTTGTCAAAAACATAAAAGTAACTTAGTTGCAATTGACAAATGACACCAAACTGAATCTAAAATCAAAACCAGTCTGTCTAAACAAATAACATTTACATAATAAAATTTACCAATACATAATGCACTGGAGTTCTTCAGAGTTACAACTAACCTTCATGTGGGCAAGATGAATCCATAGCCCAGAATTTATCATCCTCTGTATGAACCAGGACTATATGCTCTCCATCATCTGAGTAAAACCTTAAAATATTTTTTTAACATTTTCAAAAAATAGAAGAAGTGTATATAAGAAATATTATATTCAGGGAGAATATAAATATCCACATATTGTACTTATTTTTAATACATGCATGTGGGCTCTTTTGGACACCACTGCCTTTTTCTAATTTAAGACACCTTTTCATAAGAATTATTTTTATTATAACAGTTATTCAAAACATATTCATTTGTCACATTTTAAAAAAACGCCCTTTCGAAACGTCATCTGTTATACAGAATGCCCTCTTGTTACAGTTCACGAGCATCATATATTTGAGTGTGAGTGCATACAGTATTTATACAATGACATGCGCTTACTTCGTGCATGGTGACTTAAATTTAGATTTGTCTCCCACACACTGCCAGTTTCCAGCCTTGACAATGTCTTTAAGCGCATCAACTAAATCCTTCTCGAAGTGATCCATTCAAAAAACCCTTTATGCCTCTTCCACTACTGATCAGGATCCATGTGGCAACTAAAAACACTAGGGAAAATGTTTGTTAAACTTCCGGGTGCGACTCATTTCAAAATAAAAGTTTACAAGTTATAGGTTTACTTATTTTGTCTTTAAATGTGTTTATTTTTGAAGCAAGTGTACACAAAACCTTTGTTATTATCAAATATAAAATACTGGCGCAAAGGCATATCTCATCCATAGACTGTAAAAAACTGTATAGTTAGCTGAATGGATCTCTGTTTGGCCGCCCAGTGGCTGCTAAACAAATAACTGCGCATGCACAGGAGGTGAGATACGCTTTTTACCGCTCACGCCATGTGAAAAATGATTTTGGTTTGTGTGGAGCATTAACAGGCTTCTACATTCTTATCACGAATACAGAACCATGCCGATCTCCTGTTCAGCTATTGATTGCTCAAACCGGTTTGTTAAAGGGTCAGAGATCCGGTTCTATAGGTAAGCGTGAACATAATGGCAGTTTTGTTGACACACTTGCTTTGTGTTATAGGCTTCAGTGTTTACGTGTGCACGAGTTGCTATATGATATATAGCTCAATAAGATTCTTTATCGGTAGATATAGGTTTCCTAGTTAACATCTTGTCGTAAATGCAAAATACTTTAAATAGTACTTTTTGTTTTGTGAACAAGAGGCAACGCAGTATTTTCCCCTGTGTTGTGTGCACCTTTTTTTTTTCTTTTTTTTTTTGTCAGTTGGTTATGGCACAGATATGGACCCCACAGCATAATTAACTGTTATAATTGAATACTTGTGTTCTGTCCCCACAACATAATGTAACTTGTAAAAACTGATATTATTGGTCAGAGTTTACTATGTGAGTCGGCCTCATTTAAATCTAATTGTTTTGCACGAGTGGCTGACTTCAGAATACAAAAGACATGTGTGGATAAAACTCTCTTGAAAGTAACAATAACTAATGGAGCCTTCTTTGCTGTCTTTCTGTTCAGGTTTCCAATCAGCAAGCCTCAGCTGGCCGAGCAATGGGTTCGAAGCCTCGGGAGAAAGAACTTTGTTCCCACTCAAAACTCCTGTTTGTGCTCGGAGCATTTTCAGCCTGACTGCTTTCGTGACTATAATGGAAAACTGTTTCTCAGAGAGGATGCTGTGCCGACTATTTTCAACTCTGGAGGAGATGGTACAAAGGTGTGTATCCTAACACTCAGTAAAGTTATTCTTGTTGTCCAACTCCAATATATCTTTCTGTCTGCTTTTGATTCTTGAAATGCAATCCCTCTCACTGTTTTATTTATTGTTTACAGATTGAGTTACGGAAAAACAGGGGAGGATTAGTGGCAAAGGACGTAAATGATTCCAGTCGATTCAGTTCACTTTCTGATAAAGACAGAGCCAAACAAATCACAAAGGACAGAAGACAACCCATAAGAGACTCCAGCCTGAAGGTAACGCATACACTGCTGAATATGCAATTGCTAACACTTACTTTAGTCTGTTTTTAGCTTCTCTGCAGGTCATTAATACGTCTCACAGCTACAGTTCAGCTGCATACTTGTGCCTTTATCAAATTCTTTTGTTTGTTTGTTTTATTACAGGGCAGAGGTGTAAATGACCGGAGACGAGCAGGGATAAAGCTCTCATCAAGTGACAGGTATCTGCCTTTCTTTTAGGGCTGCCCCCTAATAGGCGAATAAACTCTAGTCGCCAAGAAGAGGATTAGACAACCAAATTTTAATTAGTCGGTTAGTCGCAGGAAAAAAGTTCTCTCTAAGGTTAACCTAGATAAATGTGCGCCTATTATTAGGCGCATATCCAAATGTTCGTGCAGAGTGTGAAAGATAATTTAGTACCGCTCTTACTGAAAATGAAACGTTTTACTTAACATGCATTTTTCTCTATAGCCCCATTCACTATACTGTGGAGATGACTTCATCTTCGCAGCTGACATTGACTCAAACACTAGTTTATTAATAAATTATTAATGTTCACACTCTTTTCAGAGAACATCTGTTTTTTTCCGACACATTCACAATCATTACTTTTGTCAGTGCACTGCAGCAAGCTGTGCACTTGAGTGCTTAATTCATATTAAAAGCTCATTATTATGGTTTAGTGTTTCTCATCTCTATAATGTAAAACAAGGTTAACAATGTTACACATAATATTCTTTCTCAGCCCTGAAACATTTTCTAATGCCACCGTCAACTTATGGCGTGACAACTAGTTGACAAGAAGAATCTTTAGTCGGGGCAGCACTACTTTCTAAATTCTCAAACTCATGAACACCAAATTATATCAGTCATCATGAAGATTAATGTATAAATCATGTTTTGAGTTAAATTAATTGCCATTGTATTCAAAGCCTGGTTGCACACACAGGGCTTAGATTAAGCCTTAGTTCAATTAAGTAGCTTTTATAAATGTGCCTTAGAACAAAAAACTGATGTGCATCTTGAGCTGACAAAAGCTGTCACTACCCTTTCAGATGGTACTAAATATGTCCCTTTTAGGGGTTAATAAGGTATAAAGGTGTAACTTTTGAAAAAGGTACTGCCCCAGTGACAGCTTTTGTACCTTTTTTTTTTTTTTTTAAGGGTGGGTAGAATTATCCCATTTATATGCTGTCTTTCTTGTCCCTACAGACAGTCCCTGTCTCTCAAGAGTAAAGTGTATGACAACAAAGGCTTGCTGATCTCATGTGGGAGGGATCTGTGTGACTGTCTGGATGTAGACTGCATGGGCTGCTTCTACCCATGTCCCGAGTGCGGCTCTCGGAAGTGCGGTGTGGAGTGCCGCTGTGACCGGAAATGGTTGTACGAGCAGGTGGAGGTAGAAGGGGGAGAGATTATTCGCAACAAGTTTGCCAATTAGATAACCTGTTGGAAGATAGAGAAGACGACACTCACTTACATTCCTCTGAGTGTAAAGGGACTGACACTGACTTTGTATATGGACATTGCAGAAGTACTTGGTTAATTCAGTGTATTGTTTTTAAATGTAAAAGTTTAATATAGAATGTTATTTTGTATTTTTGCTTTTTTCCATACCATCAAAGCTGTAAATTTCTGTAATATTTCCAGTTCTTTGGTTATGCTGTAATGCTGTGGCTGTTTTTTCCCCCTTGAAATTTGCTTTTACATTTACAAAAATAAAAGTGCTTTAGTGCAAATGTTTTGTTATAGTGCAAGGTTTTACAGTGATGATCTTTAAACCTCATTTCAAATTATATGAATATTTGAATAGACGTATCTATTGCAAGTTTTGTCTGAATCACTATAACTTATCATAATGTAAAATACCAAGCATAAAAAAATCTGTATACTGGTTTTAATTTATTTTATATATATATATATATATATACACACACATGTTTAGATCTTTAGATCTATGATGACATCTGAAAAAGCTGTTGGTTTACTTCAGGGCAGTTGAGTATTTGTTTGGTGATATCATCTATTAGATATTGTCTAAGATGTTTTTCTAATTGGCCCATTTGTCTCATCGTGCACATTCAGGGCACTCCACCTCACAATGCAGTGCTAGGAGCCAGGAACGTCAAGATGAAGAACAATATGTTATAGGCCCGGTTTCCCCTGTAGCTGCAGAACAATAACACGTACAGACAGCAAGAAAGTTGACTGGAAGCAGGGATAATGTATTGCAAAAAAATTCGAATGAGGCAGATTTGATGGTTTTCAAAACATTCACATCTAGACAGGCAGTTTGTCTGAGTGTAAAAGCCTGCATGAAGCTTTTTTCCCAGTGCAAATAACTGGCAATGCAATTTTAAAGGTGAAGATGCACAGCATTGATACAGCTTTTTAAAAGTATTAAAATTCTTACAATGTAAGGTTATAGTAAACCTTTTTTGTCATTATTTAAGACGTATTTTCTGCCAGTTTTAAATGAATCAAAATCCTGATTAACCATTTGATTATATATATGTGTGTGTATATATATATCTATATATATATATATATATATATATATATATATGTATATTATGGGGGGCCAAACAGGAAATAATTCTATGTAAATCTGAATATATAGTTAAAACTCTGAATATATAGTTGTAAATCCTGAATATATAAATGCAACCCTGAATATATAGTTATAACTCTGAATATATAAATGTAAATCCTGAATATATAGTTATAACTCTGAATATATAAATGTAAATCTGAATATATAAATGTAAATCCCGAATATATAGTTATAACTCTGAATATATAAATGTAACTCTGAATATATAGTTATAACTCTGAATATATAAATGTAAATCCTGAATATATAGTTATAACTCTGAATATATAAATGTAAATCCTGAATATATAACTCTGAATATATAAATGTAAATCCCGAATAGTTAAAACTCTGAATATATAGTTGTAAATCCTGAATATATAGTTATAACTCTGAATATATAAATGTAACTCTGAATATATAGTTATAACTCTGAATATAAAAATGTAAATCCTGAATATATAGTTATAACTCTGAATATATAAATGTAAATCTGAATATATAATTGTAAATCCCAAATATATAGTTAAAACTCTGAATATATAGTTGTAAATCCTGAATATATAGTTATAACTCTGAATATATAAATGTAACTCTGAATATATAGTTATAACTCTGAATATATAAATGTAAATCCTGAATATATAGTTATAACTCTGAATATATAAATGTAAATCTGAATATATAAATGTAAATCCCGAATATATAGTTATAACTCTGAATATATAAATGTAAATCCTGAATAGTTATAACTCAGCATGTGAGCTCCGCTCAATATTCCGCTCTATGCCAATGCGCTCCACTCAATCGCTCACGGCCCAAGCGCTCAAATCCCGCTCCGACATGAAATCTCAGTGTAACGTAGGCTACTGTACTATAGCCTTTGTTGATTATTTTTAAGGCATTGTTGGGGACATTTACCATTTTGCATAGGTGGTCTCGGCACATTGTTTGTGTGATAATAGGCCATTATTTAAACTTTATTAGTTTCAGAAAGATTCTCGCGGATACAGAGACAGTTGAAACAAAGGTAGATCTTTATTTTACAAAAGCACAAGGTTTTGGTGTTATTGTGAATGTACACAAATAAAAGTAGACCCTTTGTAGTTGTCTTACACACTAATCTGTATGGCCAAAAATTGACGGAGTTTCTTCCGCTGTCATTAAAGAAAAATCCATCAGAACGCGCTGGCGCGTTCGTTGTACAGGGTTAGAGAAAAGCTTATTTAGTTTCATATTTATGTTTAAATAATATGCTGGGCTGCATTTCCCGAAAACCTTCTTTTACGCTATCATTCTTAAGTTATAACTCAGGCTTTACCTTAACGTTAATAAGTGTTTCCCGAAACGTTCTTAGTACGAATAATTTAGAATGAATGATTCAAACGAATGTCCAAAAAAAATTTTTTTATAATAATTAAATAAATTAAATGGGGGGATCTTTTATTCTTGCCGCCCTAGGCGGCTGCCTAGTTCGCCTAGGCACGCCGCGCGCCGGCCCTGCTTGCATGTTTATCACTATTAGCAGTGGTTTATGAAACTTCAAAGGGTTTCCTTTAAAATGACACCAAAATTGTGTATTTAGACCACTATATGTGGGTATGGGAAGCTTTTCAATTTGGGTAGGCCAAATCCAGACGGAAATCCCTCAAAATGGTCTCAGAGTTTAGGTTAAACAGCTACTGCCTAACGGTTTGCCAGTTGATAAAACTTTGGATAATATAATTAATAACAACATAAAATCACATCAGTGTAATGACAATGTTCTTTGCATGAAAACACTTCTTCAATTAGCAGAATTATATTTGTATAGACTGAGATGTGCGGTCTATAGAGTTATAACTCAGAGTTATAACTATATATTCGGGATTTACATTTATATATTCAGATTTACATTTATATATTCAGAGTTATAACTATATATTCAGGATTTACATTTATATATTCAGAGTTATAACTATATATTCAGAGTTACATTTATATATTCAGAGTTATAACTATATATTCAGGATTTACAACTATATATTCAGAGTTTTAACTATTCAGGATTTACATTTATATATTCAGAGTTATAACTATATATTCAGGATTTACATTTATATATTCAGAGTTATAAATATATATTCAGAGTTACATTTATATATTCAGAGTTATAACTATATATTCGGGATTTACATTTATATATTCAGATTTACATTTATATATTCAGAGTTATAACTATATATTCAGGATTTACATTTATATATTCAGAGTTATAACTATATATTCAGGGTTACATTTATATATTCAGGATTTACAACTATATATTCAGAGTTTTAACTATATATTCGGATTTACATAGAATTATTTCCTGTTTGGCCCCCCATAGTATGTATGTATGTATGTATGTATATGTATATATATGTATATGTAAGTAAGCTATTTTGCAAGTTCTCCCACTTGGAAATCATGGAGGGGTCTGAAATTGTCATCGTAGGTGCATGTCCACTGTGAGAGACATAATCTAAAAAAAAAATCCAGAAATCACAATATATGATTTTTTAACTATTTATTTGTATGATACAGCTGCAAATAAGTATTTGAACACCTGTCTATCAGCTAGAATTCTGACCCTCAAAGACCTGTTAGTCTGCCTTTAAAATGTCCACCTCCACTCCATTTATTATCCTAAATTAGATGCACCTGTTTGAGGTCGTTAGCTGCATAAAGACACCTGTCCACCCCATACAATCAGTAAGAATCCAACTACTAACATGGCCAAGACCAAAGAGCTGTCCAAAGACACTAGAGACAAAATTGTACACCTCCAGAAGGCTGGAAAGGGCTACGGGGAAATTGCCAAGCAGCTTGGTGAAAAAAGGTCCACTGTTGGAGCAATCATTAGAAAATGGAAGAAGCTAAACATGACTGTCAATTTCCCTCGGACTGGGGCTCCATGCAAGATCTCACCTCGTGGGGTCTCAATGATCCTAAGAAAGGTGAGAAATCAGCCCAGAACTACACGGGAGGAGCTGGTCAATGACCTGAAAAGAGCTGGGACCACCGTTTCCAAGGTTACTGTTGGTAATACACTAAGACGTCATGGTTTGAAATCATGCATGGCACGGAAGGTTCCCCTGCTTAAACCAGCACATGTCAAGGCCCGTCTTAAGTTTGCCAATGACCATTTGGATGATCCAGAGGAGTCATGGGAGAAAGTCATGTGGTCAGATGAGACCAAAATAGAACTTTTTGGTCATAATTCCACTAAACGTGTTTGGAGGAAGAAGAATGATGAGTACCATCCCAAGAACACCATCCCTACTGTGAAGCATGGGGGTGGTAGCATCATGCTTTGGGGGTGTTTTTCTGCACATGGGACAGGGCGACTGCACTGTATTAAGGAGAGGATGACCGGGGCCATGTATTGCGAGATTTTGGGGAACAACCTCCTTCCCTCAGTTAGAGCATTGAAGATGGGTCGAGGCTGGGTCTTCCAACATGACAATGACCCGAAGCACGCCAGGATAACCAAGAAGTGGCTCTGTAAGAAGCATATCAAGGTTCTGGCGTGGCCTAGCCAGTCTCCAGACCTAAACCCAATAGAGAATATTTGGAGGGAGCTCAAACTCCGTGTTTCTCAGCGACAGCCCAGAAACCTGACTGATCTAGAGAAGATCTGTGTGGAGGAGTGGGCCAAAATCCCTCCTGCAGTGTGTGCAAACCTGGTGAAAAACTACAGGAAACGTTTGACCTCTGTAATTGCAAACAAAGGCTACTGTACCAAATATTAACATTGATTTTCTCAGGTGTTCAAATACTTATTTGCAGCTGTATCATACAAATAAATAGTTAAAAAATCATACATTGTGATTTCTGGATTTTTTTTTATAGATTATGTCTCTCACAGTGGACATGCACCTACGATTACAATTTCAGACCCCTCCATGATTTCTAAGTGGGAGAACTTGCAAAATAGCAGGGTGTTCAAATACTTATTTTCCTCACTGTATATATACATGTATATATATATATATATTACCTTGTGAAGTTTTTACTCCTAAACAACTGTAAGTTATGCATGTTTTGATTTGTAGATGACACCTTCAAGTGCGTCTGTTATTATGTACTGGTTCTTGTTTCTATCATCTGCTCCTTTTATTATGACACATGAGTATTAAAGGTGCTCTGTGATGTGCCATAACTAATCTCTCTTTTTATATGTATAAGAGATTGCCCCTTTTCTGAAAACTCTTTGATATTCATATTGATTCATTACTAATTTGATTATGTAAATCGAGTATGGTTTCAGCGAGTTTGCTCAGTGTATTAGAGAGCATCCTCACAGAGAGAAATTTTTACAGTTGGTCTCAGAAGGACAATTATAAGCTCTGGTAAAAACGCAGCAATTTCACAAGTAAAATTAACGTGCCTGTGTGTATAAGCACTTGGGAACAGATGGTTTATCACAGGAAATGAGTTCTGTTTATGCTATGTGTAAGCTGTTTTAATGGTGCAGTTTGTGCCTGACTGAGATTATTGACACCAGAGCCTACAGAGGATTCCAGAAAAACAACAGGATGAATCACACAGATGACCTGTTGGAAGCCAAAATATATATATATATATTTTTTTTTTATGTGTATGGGTTATTGCAGTATGTTATATTTATTGATACAAGCAATGCGGAAATGTTTAATTTTAGTTTTATTCCAATTTATTCCATGTGAATTGCAATTTACATTTAATTATGAAAAACTAAATATTCAAAATTGTACGACAGGCTTTCAAATGGTTTGGTTTCCTTGTCTAATGTGCAGTGCAGCTGGACGTCTGCTGGCTGAGAACTCCACAGTCTGTGATGTCTGAGTTACATTTGCTGCAGTCACAGCTGAGGGCCACAGGGTAAGTGAAAACCGAGTCAGCCCCGGCAGGGCAGCCTTTAAACTCGTAGGTCTCGTAGGTCCATTCTCTGAAGTTACAGATGTTCTGGTAGTACTGTATCATTGGGCTACGGTAAACTCTTTCCTGTCAAAATGGAAAATATTTTAGTCCCCTTTTATCTGGTGCTAGTGTATTATAACTGAAACAACAACAAAATGTCTGCACTTAAGCTACGCTGTTTCATAAATATATAATTTATACACACACACACACACACATATATATATTCAGCAAGGACACAACTGATCATAAGTGACAGTAAAGACATTTATAATGTTACAAAAGATTTCTATTTCAAATAAATGCTGGGTTTTTTTACTTTCTATTCATCTAAGAAATTAGAAAAAAGTAGCACATTTCCACAAAAATATTATGCAGCAATGCATTGATGATAAGAACCATTATTCATAAAATAATAATTGAGCACCAAATTAGCATATTAGAATAATTTCTGAAGGATCATGTGACTCTTAAGACTGGAGTAATGATGCTGAAAATTCAACTTTGCCATCACAGGAATAAATCTGAGGCTTAAAAAATATTTAAACTATCACAGATATATGTCAAATGTGCACACATATATCTCAAATTAAAGGTTACAAGAATATCACTTCATCCTACCTGTGTTTTGCAAAGCCCGGCACAGGCAGTGGTGTCGATTGTGATGCAGCTGCCACATTCCTCACTTTCCACGGTAATGGAGATATTGGAAAGCCGACAGCTGGACCTGCATTCTGATCCTGCCCTCATCAGCGCTGGCAACAGCATCACCATAACAACGAAGTGCATCCTCATCTGGGAATCAATGCGAAAGAGTGCGGCTGATCAAATACAGGTACTACAGGGGAGGGATAGAATATTAGCACTGCATGTTGTGTCAATCTTGGGGTTATAGTGTGATTTAGGCCTACTGCTTAATAAATGATCTTTTTTTCAAAAGAAAATCACAATTTAAAGAGTAAGCTAACCCAGAGCACAGGAAAACACAAACAAAAACTTAAACAAAAAGTTGATACGTGACTAACAAGGATGAATAAATGTGTCTATATAGATTTGGTTTGGGCAAAGCAACAAACAAACACATTCAAACAGAGGTCAAACTACACTCATAAAGTTCATGTCCATCTTACCTGCTGGAGTTTCGCTGAGACAAAATCAATTCACCTCCATTCACATGGACACTTATACCCTCCTGTCAGACAAGACGCCCACGTCTAGTTGAGAGCAGCCATGTCTTATCATACAACTGCATTTGCTTTTGTGGAGGTGGCACAAATCCCTAAAAGCCCTGTGGCCATGGCATTCAGTCTGCGAGAGGCTTAGACAGAACAGGATCCATGTAAGGGCCACCACTGATGTTCTGCTTTTCAAGGTCAGTGTTCTACAGCACAATTGCTGGATTGAAAACCACTGGAACAACAGCTTGTCTTCTCTGATTGAGCCACACATGACTGCTTCAACAGAATGTAGCCTACTTCTGTTAGAGGAGATCTGACAACAAAACAAAATCTGTCAAACAGGATATATTTAAGAACATTTTAATAACATAAAAATCAATCAGTTTTCAATCTCCACTGAATCTGTTCAGTTTTTACCTATTTGAAACAGTTTCTCATATATCAGATATAGGTGATGTTCCTACAAGAAAAATAACAGGCATCAGACCATATCACAATTTGCAGCACATACAGTATGTTAGTATTTATGTTGGTGTATGTATTTGACATGTCAAATGGTCTAATAATAGCATTTTCACCACCAGATCTATATATTAATATTTGGAGAAAAAAAATGAGATGCTCACAGGTGTTCGAATGTGTAATGGTTAATTTATGCATTCAATTGGTGAAGGATGCATTTAAATGATCTAACGTGACAGTAAAAGCATTTAGAATTTTAGGGTAACACTTTATAATGAGTATACAGTAATAAAGTTCTTACAAATCATTAACAAACTATTAGTTTATAGTTTATTCATATAGTTTTTATATTGTAGTCTCTACATTGTTAATATATTAATAGGCTACAAATAGTAAGTTCTTCATTCATTGTCACTATTCATTCACCATTCATTAACACAATTATTTCATTAGCTTGTTTCATTAGCTTGTAGTAAAGGAATTGTTAATTGTTAAGCCTAATATAATAACAATATAAAGACTACAATATATAAATTATTAATGTAAATACTTTATTATGTGTATACTTGTACTATACGGATGTGTCTGGAACAACAACAACCTCAAAAAAGACACAAAGGTCAGTGTATACAAAGCTGTTGTGCTGCCCACTCTCCAGGATGGAGAACCACCGCCTACCTAAGATCGTGCTGTACGGGGAACTGTCTTCTGGCTACCGCAACATCGGGGCACCACGAAAGCGGTACAAAGACTCCCTGAAGAAGTCCCTCACTGCTCGCTGCATCGATCACCGTCAGTGGGCAACACAAGCAGCTGATCGCGACTCCTGGCGGCGCACAGTCCATCAGGCCACCTCCCTCTTTGAGGATACCCACAGGGCCAGTATGGAGGACATAAGGAGAAGAAGGAAGAACCGTGTCCCCTCAGCACCCATCCTGGACCAGACCTTTACCTGCAGTCGTTGTGGCAGGACCTGCCTGTCCCGCATAGGCCTCGTCAGCCACCATCGTGCCTGTAGAAGACGTGGATGTCCTTCCTAAATCGTTCGCGAAGCCAAGCCATGCCATGATGATTTTATCAATTTTAGATTTTTAATATAATATTTAATTTCTTTTTCAAACAATTTCTTTTTTTTTTTTTTTACTTTCTATTAATCATAATCCTAATAAAATGGACAACTGTTATTTTAAATGGTAATATTTCACAATATTAGTGTTTTTACAGTATAACAGCAGAATAAGATACTTTAAAAATATTTCAAAAATTCTTACTGACCCCAATATTGTCAGAGTTATGTTTAGTTATAGTTTCATTGTGTTTTGGTTTCTTTTTTCCTGTTCCTGTTTTGCCTGTGCCATTGTTAGGTTGTTAATTTAGTTACACACCTGTTCCTTGTTCTGTTGATTATCCTCCCTTGTGTTTTCAAACCTTCAGTTCTCCCAGTTCTTTGTTTGGTGTGTTTGTTGTATTACGTGGTTGTGCGATGTTATTATTCCTGTTATCTCCTTCATGTTCCTGTTGGATTTTTTAAAGACTGTTTTTGTTTATATTCCTCATCATTGTGCGATTATTGCAATCATGCCTGACAAATACTGTACTATATATATAATGGTTTGGCCTGCAGCTATATGGAATGAATGCAAGAATACTGTTCTATTACAGAGACATTTTTGAGAAAATATCTAGCATTCATTTCATATAGCTGCAGGCCTAACCTTTATTGCCTTGACCAATATCTGTTTAAAAGTTTATAGTGTTCTGAATTTTCATTTTGATTCTGTTCATTTTCTTTTACAGATCTCAGTCTGTCTCTTTGTCTTTTCAGCTCCAGCTCAACCTTGACAAAACTAAGCTTTTTTCTTTCAGCCATGTTCGCCCCCAGTCTCTTTCCATCACTTTTGAAGGTTGTACAGTCATTGACTCCTGATTTGCACAAATCTTGGAAATTATCCAAGATGACCCAATGACCTTCATTTATCATGCGGCGACAAGTGACCCATCCAAATAAGACAATCTGTCTTTTCACTCCTATCTGTGTGTGCAGCTCGTGCTCTGCAGCAGTCCCTCGGGTAGGCAGTTGCGATTAACTGAATGTCAACAGATGCACAAGGGGCTGTCGAAGTTTGAGAACTGCAGCACACCGGTTCACGCGCAGTGGCCTGCCTTTTCACTCCTATCAGTGCATCCAAAATCCTGCTGCCTGACTTAGTAATTCTCACATTTACTCAGGTCTCAATGTAATTATTACTGGTGCCACAGTCATATTCAAGACCGCATTTCTGGCTTACAATGCATTCAGCACCATTACTCTAATAACTATAAGCCATTATCCAATCGCACACCCACAACCTACATTCAGAATCTTTACTCTCTACACATAAAAAGCAGCCATCCTGTGTTTGCCCATGAATAGTACAACGACAAAATTCTGTCTTGTGAAATACTGCCCCCTTTTATTCTGTATAGTGCCAGATGCAGGTTCTATAGCCTATACAGAATTGACAAGCATAGACCAAAACATGAGCTAAGGCCATACAAGCTCCTGCATTTCATTAGTGAGGTAGGGTATTTGAATAATAAAACAGCAAGATGTCAATGCACAGTTGTTAAGATTGTAAAGTTTGGTCAATGGAAACCAAGAGCAAACACAATGTCTGCTGCATTACTAATGAGCTGGATCAAACAGCCCGATCATTCTGATAGCACACATTTCCCATGCACTCTACGACAGACCTGGTTTTTGTTGAGCATTTCCTTGGTTTGCAAGGTAAAATATTTGCTTTCAGGTGATAAATAAAGCACCCATGGCTTAAACACAGTGCTGCTGCTGAAGATACTGGTTTTCTAAAGCTCTCTGTTATAAATTAGTGTGCCGGGAGAAACAGGCAGGTGGCGTAGTGGGAATAATCATTTGCATTTTGCTTTCATACAAACATCAGTTTGAAGCATTAACATTTTGTCTAAATCTTGATTGTCATGTTTTTTTGTGTAGTTTTACAGTGCCATCATTCTGCATGACTGAGGGCTAAACCAGGTGTTTTCAAACCTTTTAATGCCAAGATCCAAAAAAATAAAAATAAAAAAAAATAATTAATTGGTCATTATATTTCCATTGTACTAATTGCAAAAACAAATTGATATAAATATTATCTGGAAAAAACTACTTTCCAATAAGTTGACAGCATCTTTTAGCGATACTCGCTAAAGACATGTTAGATGTACAATTCTTAAGAAACACATTTTCAATTCAAAGTATGTAGATTTAGGTGTTATTTTAAAACAAACCAAAACAAAAAACCCAGTGATTAATCTCATGCATCTGCTGTTTATTAAGAACAGTAATCATTTCAAAATCTGATAAATGTGTTTAAAAAATATTAAGTTAAACATGTTTAATTGACACATTTTTTTCTCCTCCAGTTTTCAGTGGATCCTGTAGCACCCCCTTTTCGTCCCTTCGAGGTCCCCGGACCTTAGTTTGTGCTAAGATAAGGGAGGTGAATCTTTTATGTATGCTCTTTGTATAAACTCCTGCTTGTTTAATGGGCCGTGGAAGAGTGGAACTGCAGAGCCCTCACGACACAATCACATAAGTCTTTTTTATGCTATGTTTACATTCTTATCTTTTTTTCCAAACGATGACTATACACAAACAGGCCGTGACAGAAAGTGTATGTGGCAATTTTTGACAGAGCCACACACAGGCTGCTTAGTGTGTGCAGCTCGTGCTCTGCAGCAGTCTCTCGGGTAGGCAGTTGCGATTAACTGGATGTCAACAGATGCACAAGGGGCTGTCGAAGTTTGAGAACTGCAGCACACCGGATCGCGCGCAGTGGCCTGCCACAGCCACTGAGGGGCGATCGAGCTCTGCGCGCTGCGTAAACGTGCCTCTCGCGGCGGAGCTCAGCTCCCCAATAACACGAGCACAATGGTCAACGGGCGAGACTGAGCGGCAGACAGATGCGCGCTGCGCATACTTACCTAAGGCTATTTCACATGGCATCCTAAAACTTTGATACATCTCGATTCTCACGCCGCTCGTGTGATTTATCAAGCCACGCAGCATGCTCTTGGTATAGCAGCACCTGCTTTTTGGTGAGTGTGAGTCCAGGCTTAAATGCAGGGGTGCATGTTTTTTGGGGAGGGGGAGATTGGCAGGTGATGAGAGATCCTGTTGAATAAAGACCCAACGGCGAGCCGTGGCCAAAGCTGTCATCCCTCGAATGCGATAACACCTGACTGTTAAGGTGTCATGTTCTGCTTTTGGCTACGTCGAGGAATATCTGGATTCCCTGAGCAAGAGGGAAATTTGGACAAACCTGGGATTTACATCTTCAGCCATCTCTAGCTTGTTATATGAAGGGTGGAAGCTGTGAAGACGTCCTCAAATCATTTTCTACGTAAGTGGCTCGAATAATGGAAGGTGGAGTGCATGATAGCTGATAAATTTCGTGCGACGACTGTTTATAATTAATTGTCAAGGGATTTTGGATCAGTAATATCACGCGTTGTTTTCTGTTTCCTTGGCTGGTCTGTTACCATAAGGGTGCGCCATATTATTATTATTATTATTATTATGTAGCACAAGAATATTGACTTATGCCTTTGTTCCTGATTACTATTTAAAATTGTCTTGCTCATAAGCATATCCATCACAGTCTGCCTCGGCTACATTATGATGTGCAGTTTGCCTTTTACAACACGTTTTTCTTTTCTTTGCAGCTGTTGCTGGTGTCAAGCGGATTTAGTGATTCGTTCGTATCCACTGAAGGGGCAGAGGACGGAACAAACCTACACCCCACCCCTCCCTCCCACAGCGAAGATGGGAACCAGAGATTTCATAGGCGAATAAAGTCTCTACGGAGACCGAGCACCTCAGTTAACGGAAAAGAGCCGCTCTCTCTCCTCCATTCAGTTTCTCTTTGGATAAGGCGCGCGCGCGCTACGCACATGGATTCTAGAACTGTTGGACACATTTTTCTCATGATGATGAGGATGATAATGATGATGTCACCAGAAGCACGTCGCTTCGCTACAATTGTAAAGTCCAATTACAATAAGTGAAAGTGCACTGAAAGACCTTAAAGCACTTCCGAAGGTAACGGACCTACAGTGCCAGTCAAGTGCATTTATGAACTTGCTGAACTCGTCTTTTGTTCAGCCTCTTTCTTCCGCCTGTTTTCCATCATTCTGAACACTTCGTAGTTTGAGAAGATGGAATTTGCTATGGTGGGCGCGGACAGCGGGGGCTGCAACACCCACCTGCCCTATGGATATGCCCAGGCTCGCGCACGGGAGAGAGAGCGCGAGAGGGAGAGACAGTCTCGCGCAGCGGCGGCAGCTGACGCTGGAACGGTCGGAGAGGGAGGTGGGTCGAGTGGCCATCCCCAGAACCACCCGCATCAGAGTCGCACCGCCTCTTCAACGAATGCCAACAACAGTAGCGCCGGGACCGCCTCGCGCCCCTCCTCCTCCTCCTCCTCCTCCACCTCCTCATCGCAACAGCCGCAACAGCAGCAGCAGCAACACCACGAGCAACCACAGCAACTTCTCAGAGAGAGAAAAAAGGAAAGAGGCGTCGCGCGCTGGAGACGGAACCGCGCGGCACTCGGCGGGGATCTACGCCAGTCAGAGTTGGCGCTCCTAGGATCTGAGGAGGACGTCATGATCGAGGAGGACGAGGCGGAGGGCGAGGAGGAAGAGGAGGACAAGGGAATCAAGAGGTCGAGTTTTGTCTATATCATGGATCATGATGAAGAGGAGACGGTTTCGTTAACGGACAGACGTCCTCAGTCAGGCTACGAAAATGTTTACAATGAGTACGGCTGCTGCGAGAGAGTTTTCATCAACGTGTCGGGCTTGAAGTTTGAAACTCAGCTGAAGACTCTCGCCCAGTTCCCGGACACTCTCCTGGGGGACCCTGAGAAAAGAATCAGGTACTTCGATCCTCTGCGTAACGAATACTTCTTTGACAGGAATCGACCGAGCTTCGATGCCATTCTATACTTCTACCAGTCAGGGGGGCGTTTAAAGAGACCCGCCAATGTGCCGTTTGACATCTTTTCCGAGGAGGTCAAGTTCTATGAACTCGGGGAAGAGGCAATGCTCAAGTTTCGCGAGGATGAGGGCTTCGTGAAGGAGGAAGAGAAGCCGCTGCCCGAGGACGAGTTCAAACGTCAGATCTGGCTGCTCTTTGAGTACCCGGAGAGTTCAAGTGCAGCCAGGGGGATCGCGGTCGTGTCAGTGTTGGTCATCGTCATATCCATAGTCATTTTTTGTTTGGAAACATTGCCAGAATTCAGGGACGACAAAGAATTCCACAGCCCAGGTAAAAACTCCACACAGGCAGACAATGGATTTACGCCATTCAACGACCCCTTTTTCATCGTTGAGACGGTGTGCATCATTTGGTTTTCGTTCGAGATAATCGTGCGCTTCTTTGCGAGCCCCAGTAAAGCTGATTTCTTTAAAAACGTTATGAACACCATAGACATCGTCTCTATTTTGCCTTATTTCATAACTCTCGGCACAGACCTAGCTCAACATGAAGAGAACGGGCAACAGGCAATGAGTTTCGCGATCTTGAGAATAATACGTCTCGTCCGCGTGTTCAGGATCTTCAAACTGTCTCGACACTCAAAAGGTCTCCAGATCCTCGGGCACACTTTGCGCGCGAGCATGCGAGAGCTGGCGCTGCTCATCTTCTTCCTCGTCATCGGTGTCATCCTGTTCTCCAGCGCGGTGTTCTTCGCTGAGGCAGACGAGCCCTCGTCACAGTTCACCAGCATCCCAGACGCGTTCTGGTGGGCTGTAGTGACCATGACCACGGTGGGCTACGGGGACATGAAGCCCATCACGGTCGGGGGTAAAATCGTGGGCTCGCTGTGCGCCATTGCCGGTGTCCTGACCATTGCGCTTCCAGTCCCTGTCATCGTGTCCAACTTCAACTACTTCTACCACCGGGAGACTGATAACGAGGACCAGACACCCGTTGTGGAACAACCACCGCCGGGCTGCCCGTATTTTACGGATTTCCTAAGAAAATGCAAAGGGTCCCAATCGGGGTCGTCTTTGGGCGACAAGGCAGCTGAGTATATGGAGATGGAGGAGGGCGTGACAGAATCTCTGTGTGGGGGTGACACGCAGAGCCCTAGCAGAGGGAACGGTACTGACATAGGCGGAAAAAACAGTTCACATTCACGAACCCTACAGACAGATGTATGATAATGGAAGAACGATAACCTCCTCGGGAGGTTTTCATGAAGATGACTGCACAAATGAATCAGTTAACAGCACACATGCACAACTTGAAGACATATAGCCTACAGTAGCCTACGCGCGTGCGCTAACACACAAAACACACTCATTAAGTTCTGGACCTGAGCTGAAACATTTTTTGCAATGTGGCTACTTTTGTAGAGAAACATACCCTGTAATCACGTGACAGGCAACGCAAAAATCACCAGCTTTACGTGAAGTGGAGAGAGGTGTCTCTATCTGCCCACATGTTCAGTTCAGTTGACAGAACTAAACGTCTCCCGGTTCATTAATGAAGACAACAACAAGGAACTTGCATAGGCACTTTATGAGTTACATTTGTAAGTAATTGTAGGGAAAAGAGTCGAGTTCTTATCTAATGCTATTATGCAATAACGTTTAAATCGTTTGCACTATCATCAATTATGTTATAGTCTCCCAGTTTAATGCAGAGGAAAGAAACGGATGTAACACTGAGGTAGAGAGGGAGGACATCGAAAAACGACTAGCCTAATAAAAAATTGCATTAGCCTATTAATTATTTCGAAATAATAGTAAACATACGCTGCAATCTTAACTGTTGAGAACCAATTCAGTTAATAGTAATGACTTATTTTAACTTAGCCAATTTAAATTATTATACATAATTGGAAAGCAGCATGTTGTAGCCTAACTTAAGGCAATGCTATCTTAAATCCCATTATGGCAAACGTGTGTCCGCATGGCAGTATTCAGTACTACACTGGTAAAAACCCCTTTAGCACACCCCTGTTGTGGTTATTTGTACATTGTCCACGGTGACTGAAGAGTCATTGTAACAGTCCCTTTTGTGAGTATTGAAAAACCAATCGATCATGTTAGTTTGTGTTCATTAGCACAATATTTAAAACATCATAACGCAATCAAGGTTTCTTTTTTTTTTTTTTTCTCTAAGCATCAGAGTCACATTTTGGAATACTTAGGCCAAAATAACCGTTTCACATCGTCTCACAACACCTTGTACAACATAGTCAGCGACACCATGGCTTGAAGGATCAGTTTGGCCAATGTTTTCAAGTTACTGTCATGGGAGTATATTTCAAGGGAATGCTTCATGCAACTATTTGTCTTCATCCCTTTACCAAATGACAATGCATCCCTTTATAAAAATGCTGACGGAAATGTACTGCACTGAAGGGAACATGAACTTGGTGGACTTCTTGCACAGCGAATACTCATCCTATTGGAGTGCACGATTACCACTGAGCATGCGCAGTGAATCGCAGAACCCAGGTAAGCGTTTTCTGTGTTAAGAAATTGTTTAGTCACACAGCAATTATATTGTCATTATTCACGCTCAGTGTTACACGGCATCCAGATGTTTACGCATGTGCTCAGGTGTTTACGCATCTGCGTGGACCTACTAGTTGTCTGTCAGGGCTAGGAACAGGTGTTCCACGTCATCTCAGCATGCATGCGACTTCAGATTTCATGTTTTCTCGCTTTATAATAATATATCAACAATGCCTTGGATTGCTTAGCAACAAGGGCCTTATTGTCAAAGAGACGAGTAACCGTGCTGTGTTTCCTTGGAATCCAAATATCCCATTGCTCATTAAGTGTTCCGAGCTTCATTTTCTGATGTCATAATAGCTGTTACCATCTTTTTGTAGACAAGATAATTGCCATTTAATCCCCAGTAAACCGATATTTTGTCATTAATAAGACATACTCTTAGCACACGCTACAGGGAGATAACTATGGCCTCCTTCGGCCTGCCCATCTCTCACTTCACAACACGATTACTTTTATAAAATATGCACATTATATATATATATATATATATATATATATATATATATATATATATATATATATATATATATATATATATTAGATTATCACAAGTGCCTTGCGTTTCTGCATGCTAATCTAGTGCCTTGTGGGCTTATTACAAGAAACTGTTAGAAGAAAAAGTAACAGACAACTGGCATTTATAAGCTGTTAATGCTGTCACCTCTATAAACTATGCACACAATGTACAGTGTCCCTTTTCAGTAGTGAGTATTAATAGTAGATGCACTACTGATAATGTTATATAATGACATTAAATTACAGGCAGTGTTCTCTGTCTTTAAGTAAAATATATATTTTAAGCATACTATTGCTGTCTTTATGACTTAATGCGTTTATAGTTATGCAAATATTTTAACACTGAAACATATTTATATTCTGAAAGGGGTAGTTCACCCAAAAATGAAAATTCTGTCATCATTTACTCACCCTCAAGTTGTTCCAAACCTGTATGAGTTTCTTTCTTCTGCTGAACACAAAAGAAGATATTTTGAAGAATATGGGTAACCAAACAGTTGATGGACCCCATTGACTTCCATAGTATTGGAAAAAAATAATACTATGGAAGTCAACAGGGTCCATCACCAGTTTGGTTTCCGACCTTCTTCAAAATATCTTCTTTTGTGTTCAGCAGAAGAAAGAAACTCATACAGGTTTGGAACAACTTGAGGGTGAGAAAATGATGACAGAATCACCCCATATTTGAGTGAACTATCCCTTTAATGTACATTCCTGCTCTTTCCTGCTCATTCCTGCCAAACACCAACAATTCATTGGTGCTTGGCCTTCATCTTCAAACTAAGTCTTCATGATCTTTAATCAGAAGTCAATAACTTTGCTTCGCTCTTGCTGTGAAATGACTTTCCTTTTTAACATCACTTACTTCGCACAGACTATCAGATCATTTTAAATCTAACATTTTAATAGTCTAATATTTATACTCAGGAATTATTTTAACAAGTTCATATTCATTTAATTGGTAAATATCCTGCTTCACTTGGAAATGCATCATATTATGGATCTGTCTGTCTGTGTCTTACACAGAGAAAGATTTTTTTTTTTTCATTTTATGTGGTGTATATGATATTCAGTGCATATGATATACTTTTTTCATGTCTTCTGATACATATTTTGTGTTATTGTTTGCACTGTTATGGGAGTGTATTGACTGTCCCATTGCACTGCAAATAAGAAGCGTTAGAGAGTAGTCTTTGTACTAAATCTTTAGGGTTACTGTTGAAATCTGACAAGATATTCAGTTAATGAGGATATATTGATAGTCCTTAAACATTATGGGATTCTGCTTGCTGAGTCATGCTGTACTTTTGCACATATCTGCACAGGCACTCATATTCATGATAACCCAGGATATTAAGCACTCGTTTATAGGTTAATGTTGCATAGCCTGTGGAGAGGTGTTACACTAGCTCTGTGTCTTCATTTTCTGCTGGTGTAGTTCATATTGAATTGCACCAATACTTCACGGCACCAGTTATTTGCAGTGCTGAACATTTTTGGGCTGTGAAGTAATGACTGTTGCCCATCTTGAGCAGTTTCTCTGGGCCTAAATGTTTTTGATAATGAGTCCAAAAGCTGAATCTGCTTCAACTTCTAAGTATATTTTTGAAAACAGTCTCTTGTGCTGTTGTCCAGGTCTTGCATTTGTGAAATGCCTACCAAACTAAAAGTTGGCTTCTTTCTCAGACTTTAAGATTTGGCATCTTCTCTTAATATGTCTTCAATCTGTCTTCCTCCTCCTTTCTCTGTTCCTTCCATTTGCCCCCTCTTATCCTTCTTTCACAGCCATTGTAAAATAAGTACTACAGGGTGGAAGCATATCCCTCCGTTTGTGGCAGCCCCCCTCACTTTTGTGTAGAAAAACTCAAAGAATCACACACGTGTCAGAGACGGAAAAAACCCAGAATGTAATTCATGCGAGATCAATGGACTGTACAGTTCACATTCACAATGCATGTTATTTGTTTAAAATGTAGGTCCATATGTGTGTGCTTGCTTGTCTGCGAGAGTATAATAAATCAGTAAAACCCTTCACCCACATCACCTTCATAAATATCAGGCTCAATGCCACAGTAAATGGATATTAAACTAGATTTCCTAATATCACTCACCCATGACTATGACAGACAGTTTGCCATATTGATAGATCAGTGTAGCAGCACTCAATCCCATAACACTGACTCTCTGTAAATATCAAGACTGGCATTTGAGCAGTGTGGAGGGCCAGAATAATGTGGCATTAGTCCAACCGAAAGCAATCAGCATCACTCCACTCGGGGCATTAATTAGCTGCCGTGCGTGATGTGTGTCGGATGACACAGAAGTGTAGCTGTACTTGGCTTGATCACCATACCCACATATACACTGAGGCTTAGCGGATGATGGGGAAATCAACAGCACTATAGATTAGAAACTGAGTTGTCATGGCAGATTTTTCACTCTGTAATCCCCTCATCTTCTTCCTGTACATCTGAGCAGTATAAACAACAGCACTGCATGTGTTAAAATTGGGTGGGCAGAAAAACACAAGCTATAGTTACCCTTGTGTAACCTTATAAAAGAACGTTTTTATTTCTGCTGCTAATGGCTCATTCGGTAGGGTACGGTACAGTACAGTACGATTCGGGATGGTAAACCCTGATCCGGCTTGCGTTTCCACCGCCAACAGTACCATACTTGATAGGTGTGGTGTAGCCTATGCCGGAAAGAATCGATCGACGTCATTTTCGTGCGAATAACATAACATGCATGCATAAAACATTCACTGCATGCATAACGTTATTTATAACAAACGAAATATAAAACACCACCCTGCCTCTTTTCGTTTAAATTTTAAAAATATTAAACATATTATGGTCCAGGCAATATGTGCATTTGTACTCTGATCATCTTCACTGTAATACAGTTAAAAATGACAAAACTCAACTCTATCTCTTTTTGTTAAATTTCAGTTTTATGAATAATTGCCATTATAGCCTAAAAGTATAAGTAAAAGGTACAAGAAGCTATACAATAAGAAAGAAAGCAAACAATTCAGTCAAACATACAAAGTCAGTGCTCTAGTCTAACGTTACAACGGTAAAGTCAAATAGCCTAAATATATAAAGTTATGAAACTTCACTTAACCCTCAGCCAAAACGATTGGCCAGGGAACAAATTATAGATTCACGAGACCAAAGATCACCCGTTAGGTCTACACAAGACGAATTATATCCCATGTTTAACCACTACAGAGACGTCAGAGTCAGTGGTAAACGTCAGAACGACTAGCCGAGGAAAGGCTGTACCAGGCGGGGTACATGAGCGCAGAGCGCCCGGTGATCGCCTGGAATGGATCTCACAACCTAGATCAAATTTTCATAAATCTTTATAAATAAACCACAGATTTGAGCTTTAAACAACTACATTCTCGCCTGAAAAACTCTTAAAACTACATTTCGTGACACAATAACAGTAGTATTATATTTCAACTGTATATTCAAAAATTGCACTGCTTATGTTGTCATTCCCCTTGTAGCATGCGCAAGTGACCAGGGACGTGCACAGGGGGGTTGCTCAGGTTGCCCGGGCAACTGCCCATATGCCCTTCTCGACTCACGTTGCCCTTCCGAGAAAAAATAAAATAAAAATCGTACAATGGATGCAGAATTTCACGTAGGCCTAGATTAAAAAAAAAATCGCAAAGCCTCATTCACTTCCATTCGGGCACCGAAAGTGAAAGTCAGTAGGGGAAGGGCAAACTCTGTTTACGTGGCTGCAGCGCTGCACGCGACCACTGTAGCAGTCGATCAAAGAGTATAGAGGTACTTCTATACTCTTTGAGTCGATTCTGTTCCCTACCGGAATTCCTGTTCCCTTTACGCAATCATACTACAAATCATGCGTAGTTGCCCAGTTACCATACGTACCATCAGAACTGAATACGAGCAAGAAGCACAACTGAATGTACGGGAAGCCAAAAGGTTAAAAAAGGATTGTATTTTTTCCCGAAATGTAAGCGTTTTTAAAAAATATATATATATATTTTTTATTAGAAGCGAGTTTTTCCCCATCTGTCAATTCAATCCAGATTATTTCTTTTCAAATTTAAAACAATAAAAAAAACAAAAAATCAAAACAAAACAATAAACAATAATATGAGGAACTCTTTTTCTCATGTGTATTTTGGTGACATTTAACATATTGTTAATACATTTTGTATACTGTTTACAAAGTTGTATATCATAAACCTGTTCAGGTCAGAGCAACTGCCCCTCAAAATTCCTGTGCACGTCCCTGCAAGTGACAATTTTTCTGTCAACCAATCGCTTATGTTGTCATTCCCCTTGTAGCACGCGCAAGTGACGATTCTCTGTCAACCAATCAACGTTCAACGTGAGTCTAGCTCCACTCTTTTAGGTACCGTACCACTGTATGCACTGTACCTATAGGTACCCCAACGGAAGAGTACCGAAAAAGTGGTACATTTTGGTACCATTCACAACTTTTTACAGTGGAAACGGAAATAATTGCGTACCGTACTGTACTGTACCGTACTGCTCGGTGGAAACGAGCCATAAGTGTCATCTGAACCGTTGTTAGTGTCAAGTGCATTGTGTGGCCCCAAGCACAGGTGGTGTGTTGCAGCTGACAAATTAGCATTACTTCTTGTTCTGTGTAGAGCAATGTTTAACATCTTAATGACACAGAGGTACATGTTCATGCTCAGAGGGGTACAAAATGGGCTTTTAGGATCACAGGACTTGATAGCACCATGTGTACAGTTGGTTTGGTTTAATTCAGAGTCCTGCAGCTAAGACAAAGTTTAGTAAGAGGGTCAATGACCATGATCAAGAAAAGGAAAAATCTTATAAAAGGAAGAAAAACTATTTGTATTCATGTTGGTTTCATATAGTTTTTGATATATTTTGAGCCATTTTCTAGAAAAGCTTCAGTTTAATGAATGTGGTGCAACTATCAACTAAAAATACATTGGTAAAATTGAATAAATATACAAAGGGGCTAAAGGCACAGCTTAAGAAACATTTGCTTTTCACTACTCCCATAGTGTATGATTGCAGAAAAGAAAAGTTTTTATTGAACATTGGAGCAACAGAACGTGTATGAGAATGAATGGGTAAAAGGCACAAAGTATTTACACAATAAAATGTCATATGATCATTTTAAAAATAAAACAAAATTATAAAAAAAAAAAAAATACAATTCTGAAAGCATCAAATGGGATCCCACAATAATTTAATACAGATTTACAGTGGTAACAGATAAATAAAATTATTATATGATTAATATCATATTTTTATATATGATGGTTTCATTATAAATATGGTGGACACCCAATTTATTTCTGTCAATGCAGGCAGATCAATAATATTGTTGAATATTAAGTGTCCCCAGCTAATCAAGCCAAATGCGACAAAGGCGATGGTGGCAAGGAACCAAAACTCCATCAGGTGACAGAATGAAAAAAAAAAAAACTTTTTTTAAACCGCGGTATACCTTAAAACCGGAAACCGGCCCATGCCTAGTCGGTAACCAAACTGTTTTGGTCTGTAAATATATCTAAATATAATATGCCCGTTGTAGCCTAAATGTTTATGCAATAAATTCTATGTTGAATTTGATGTCTATGTCAATTTGATGTGTTTCACATTTAACACAATGTTGACTTTAAATGATCTTTTAGAGGTAATTTCTCAGCCCAAATATGATGTGCAATTAATTAATAGGCACATCATGTAATTAATTAGATTAAACATTTTAATCGCTTGATATATACTGCATATATAAGCATTATGTTTTTGTGTAGTTACATCACATTACATTTTACAACTAGAATTAGCCTTGTCATGCAAAGGTCAAATCATGTGATATTTTAAGAGAGTTATTGGCCTTGACACACAGTCATGAGGGTCTGCAGGGGTCCTTTCTATTATATCCTAATAGAAATTCATGTTTCTGTATACATGTAGTTGCACCACATGACTTGAATTTCTGTCTTTTAATAAGGATTTTTTTCTTCAGTATGATATCAGGACAGTTGTATCACCCAATTTTGTTTTTAAAAGGGTCTTTTTAAAACAGAAATAAAAACATGCCTGTCATAGAATAGATGTATCCAGTCATTGTATTAGTGATTTTGTCATTTTAATGTATTTTGTAATAAATTAATTGATAGGACAGAAAATAAGTTTCACGCCATTGCTCTAAAAGCTGATTCAGGGAAAGATTCAGTGCTTCTAACAAAAGGGTCTTTCACATTCAAGTCATGTCTGCTGAGTTTTATACACTCATATTTTCCTTCAATTCAGACAGAGTGACTCTGCACCTGAGTGTGTGGAGGAATAGACTTGTTGAACAAATATTCCTTTTCTCCTGCTTGTGTTCCATGAGGAAGTTTCAGTTCTTTTGAAGCTCAGTTCTTTAGTTGTCAGCATATCCCTCCTCGACATGTTTGTTTGTGTGGTTGACTTGTCATGGGCACGCACAAACACACACACATAGACAAAAACGCTTCCCTTCGGGGTTTAATAACACTCCCATAGGGCAGGGCACTGGAGGTCAGGATGTGTGTGTTGCTGAGCAGTTCTGTCTTGTTGGGTTGTGTTTCTCTTATCTGACGGCTTATGCCCAGAGGGTCAGGGTGCATTGTCTGTACTAATAGGACTGACCCCTCTGATGAGAGAGCCAAGATGGGACGCACGCAATGGGACGCTCTTACAAACTTCATGACCTTAGCAGAGGCCAGCACATCATGTCTGTCATCTGCATTCACATCCAGCTAGTAGAAGAGCAAGTGATTGAAAAAGTAATCAAAAGACAATTCCAAAAGCTCCCGAAGCTATTTAGAAAATGATTGGTAGTACGTCTGTGTCTTATGACAGCCTCCTTCATTAGTGTAGCATGAGAACATGCAATTAATGATAACATTTCAATTGGAAATTAAACGGATGTTCCTTCCAGCTGACCTGCCATTTTGTGTTAAATTATATTTTGACTATATGTGACCCTGGATCACAAAACCAGTCTTATGTTGCACGGGTATATTTGTGGCAATAGCCAACAAAACATTGTATGGGTCAAAATTATAGCTTTTTCTTTTATGCCAAAAATCATTAGGATATTAAGTAAAAATCATGTTCCATGAAGATATTTTGTAAATTTCCCACCTTAAATATATAAAACATTTATTTTTGTGAATGGATGCAGCACTATCGCCAATATAAATGGACAACTTTAAAGGCGATTTTCTCAATATTTCGATTTTTCTGTACCCTCAGATTCCAGATTTTCAAATAGTTGTATCTCGGCCAAATATTGTCCTATCCTAACAAACCATACATCAATGGAAAGATTATGTATTCAGCTTTCAGATGATGTATAAATCTCAATTTTAAAAAAATTACCCATAAGACTGGTTTTGTGGTCCAGGGTCACATATGTAGTTCCTTAGTATGGTACTGTGAGCAATAGTTACCCGAGTTGTCTTTCATTTGACCGACATATGCTGGAGAACACACTTCAGACTGGCAATAATGCTGGAGGAATAGGATATGCAATGCAATTGAATTCTGCTCAGAGTAAATCCTGTTCTCAAGATATTGTGGAAAAAATGACTGATGCTTCAGTACTGCTCAATATGATAAACTGTAAAATCTGAATTTCACTACACGCCAGATCTGTTGGAAATGATGAAAGTTGTTGTCAGTTTTAAACAAGTATAAACTGTAATAAATAAGGAGAGTGTATATTGAAGGCAATCTCTAACAAAGACATTTCTAGCATAGGCCTCTACATGACATCATTATATCATCATCATAATTTAACTTGGCATGTGCTAGAACATTTCTGGAATTGGAGAGATTTCAGAATCGCATTCTCAATATCTCAATTTTAATCCATCTATGCATTTATGTAATATACATGTAGTTATTAGAGTTGGCAGCAAATCGATTTGATTTAAAATTCTTTTATAGGGGATTATAGGATCCCCAATGTATTTTAGCCAAGACCGAGAAGGACGATTTATTACACCAAAAGTAACTTAAGAGGAAAATCATTTTATAATAAGCAATATAGGCTACTTGGAACACAACAAATAATTCAAGATAATGATAATGATGATGAAGTTTAAAGAATCAATTTTGTGCTAATTTTTTTTCTGAATTAAATTTTTTTTACACAAAGAAATTAATATTACGCTTGAAAATGTATGTTCATGGTTAAATTAATGTTCAGGTTAAACATTCACATGATATAAAGATCATCTATTTTACATCAGTGGGTCCCTATATGGGGGTAGACATATTGACTAGCCAAATATTACAACTTTTACCCAGGAAACCCTACTGTTATTGGACACTTGTGGAATAAATGTTATGTCACTGACTGTGAATAGTGCATTTCTACAATGGAAGTTAGTGTGATCCTGCATCCAGGTCAGCATAAAGTACAAGATAACCATTGGCATCAATAAATTACTGAGTGCACATTAAATTCACTTGTTTATGGAAGCTTGTTTCCGTCACGGAATAAAATAATTCAAAAGATTTATGTGACTTTTTGTCTCACAATTCAGACTTTATAGATAAACTCGCAATTACGAGAAAAAGTCATAGATGCCAGATATAAATTTGCAGTTTCTCACAATTGATCATTTATATCTCTCAATTCTTATTTTTTTTCTCAGAATTACAAGAAAAAAAGTCAGATGCGATATATAAATTTGCAGTGCTGACTTTTTAATCTCACAATTGCGAGTTTATATCTCACATTTCTGACTTTTTTCTCATAATTGAGAGTTTATATCTTGTAATTCTGGAAAAAAAATCAGAATTGTGAGATAAATAGTCACAATTATCTTAAAAAAAATATTCAGTGGCCGAAACAAGCTTCCATAAAATATTTGTTTCACTAGTGGCCATTGCATTGAATTGGTTTACCAACTAAATCAATGGTCTGTACTCACCTACATGTACTTGTTATTGGTGGTATATTGGTAAAACAAATTAATCGTTATACCCCGAGTTATTATTTGCATCACTGCAAAGACATTTCCCAAATGCATTAGATCGAATTGTATAACAATTCAGTTTCTTGTCCTTCCTTGTCAAGTTGTTCAACCATCCATACCTCTAAATGACACCATCTTTCAAGATGTGACATTGTAGTGTCCTGGGGAGGTACGTGGCCTTGCTCTGCATCATAGACCATCTCCGATCCAGAGCACACATACACACTCATCAGGAGAAAGGAATTACAAACGGGACTGACTATGCCCTGATGTAATTCCTGCTCTTTTTGGTGGTTATAGGTAGACAGCGAAGCCAAGCGGGAGTCAGTGACCTTCTGACATTCATGCACTTGGAAATACAGCATGGAAACTGCTGAGCTGTAAATGCAGTATGCTTCTGCACAAGTAGGCCCATCATTTCCAGCATGTTGTCTATGGCTCCCACTCTAAAAAATGCTGGGTTGTTTTAACCCAATTTTGGGTCAAATATGGACAAACCCAGCCGTTGCGTTAAATTTTTACATTGCATTTTTAATCCAACATTTGGGTTTTTCCATATTTTACCCAAAAGTGGGTTAAAACAACCCAGCATTTTTCATATATAAATAGTCCATCAACTTCTAGCATTTGCCCCGCATCCTGTCTCATTGTACAGCCATCTCAGTTTCTCCTCTTGCTGAGCAAGGAAATCTTCATTGTTTTGATCATTCTGCTCTGAATGTTTATCTTGGTGGGTTTCCTGTGCTTTAATTGGCATGTCATGCTGCCCCCAGAGAGCAGGCTGAGAAACTGCAGTCTAGGCCTCAGGAATTAGCCAGCGCTTCCTGTTTCTCTGTGGGATAGACACACTGTTGTTAGTATAAACTGAGACTAATGTGTTTTTTTATTATTATTTATAGTACTGCTGTGGTGGGTACGAGAGCATCTATGGTTTTTCCTCAAGAGAGCTTTTTATTTGCTGTTCTGCTAACCAAACATTTCATGCAGATTTGCTTGTGGAAGACCATCACAGGGGCCTACTGCAAATCTGTTTCATGATAACCAATCACCTGCCATGAGTTTTGTATTGAAATTGTTTTTGATTCTTCCTATTGAAAGTGCCAGATGTGTTTACAATAATTAAAACTACAAAAGAACAAAGTAATAACTCTAGATTAACCAACCCACAAATAAGAAATGCACTAAATTAAATCATTGATGTATTAGAATTAATGTATTGTATTTTATCTTGATTGCTTGAATGCAGTCTCTGCCAAAATGTATCTGCAAACTTTACATATTTATTCAAATAAGACTCCTTCCCTCTCCACTCTAGAGTTACAGACAGACAGACAGATGAGGCCTAGCAAGATGATTGACTTTCCCCTTGTTGTTCTGTGCACAAATGGAGGTTGAGTTTTTCTTTCCTTTCCATTCTCCCACCCTCTACCAGCCTCTGTATAGCTATAAAGCTGTCTTAGTTTGGGGGGGCGGAAATGTTAATGTTGCCATGGAAACCTGAGCTAAAATCTATTTTACGGTACTTGCACCAGAGTTAAGTGTGTGTATGTGAGGGAGAATGAGAGAGGAAGCCAGACTTGCTTTATTTATTTATTGTTCATTTTTGCTCAGTAACTAGATGATATGTGTTAGATGATGCTGCATAGGCAGAGTTACTTTTGTGCAGAGGTCTTTTCATAGGAGTCAGTGAATGTTAGTAAAGGCATAAGCTTGATGAGCTTTTGATGTGGCTTGATTTGAATTTAACCGTTAAATCAGACGTCTTCAATCCTGCTCCTGGAGGGCCACTGTCCTGCAAAGTTTAGTTCCAACCATAATCAAACACACCTGAATCAGCTCATCAAGCTCTTCAGAATCGCTTGAATATTCAAAGGCAGGTGTGCTGAAGCAGGTTGGAACTAAACTCTGCAGGACAGTGGCCCTCCAGGAGCAGGATTGAAGACCTCTGGATTAAATAGTGGTATGTTAATAAAAACATGAGAATATAAGTCTTGTTTTTTTGTTTAGTGTAATGGTGATAAAATATCAAATGGAAATTAAGCATGAATTTACATTTGAAAAAAGAGAGTGCAACTCCTTGCATGGGAAAAGTTGGGTTGTGAGGCGGCAGAAGAGTGATATATTCTGTGTTCAAAATTAACTTCTTGCCATCTGCCAACACCTAGTGAATTTAGAAAACTATAGAATTATTTAATTATTAAATTACTATGTATATTTGTGGCATACTAAAACAGTAAAATTGTTTCAGCTTAAAACAAGTGATTGTGCTGCCTTAAAATTTTAAGTTTAGTCAACTCAAATATCCAAGTTGTCACTTAGTACAACTTCACATTTCAAGTTGACTAAACTTAACATTTTAAGGCAGCATGAACACTTACTTTTTTAAGTTGAAACAACTTTTTTTACAGTGTACAGTGAAGGTGATCTTGTCACTCATGGCATCAAATATTGGCCAGTCTCTGTGTGAAATTCCGTCTCTCATAATAACAATTATATACCCGTGTTGGTGGCTTAAAGCAAGCAATGTCACAAATGTGTTACAACATGCAATTCTATGGAAAAGCTGTTAGAAGATGTGCAGGATGCGACAGTCACTGTATGAGCTCATCTCTTTATGAGCAAACAGGATGTCTGTGTCCTGAAAGATCAGAGTTGGAGAACTGTGCATATATAAACACACACCAATCATTATTTGATAGTCACTTTACTAGAGAGCTTGTAGGTCTTACAAGTGCAATATATATATACGAAAGGTATGTTTACACAGAACTTTTTAATGAGCTGAAGGGACATAAATAATTTTGCGGAGTAATCACAATCGAGGGAAACAGTATCACATGCAGATTTGTTGTCATAAGATAAATATAGGAAAAAAACATAATGGTTCTCAGAAAGGCACAGAATGAAAAAGCTAGATTTCTAAACCATTCTACCCACAGCAGTAATTCATTTTCTTCAATTTATTCACACACTCATTCCACAACATTAAGACATTTTCAGCACTGGCCACTGGGGGAGCTGTGCCCTCTGGCACTTTCTTAAACCCGCCTATATGACGCAGATCTTTTCCCCCTCCATCACTCACACTCTGTCTCTCTTGCTGTGTTTTCTCGCTCAGTTACCTGTATTGTTTATAGTGATTCCATATTCATTGCAGTGCGGCGACAAACGACTCGGCTCATGATATCTCTGCCACTCCCTCAGGCTTTGCTGCATGCAACATGTGGAGCACTTAAGTGCTTTCCTGCTCCTTACTGCCTGAGAGAGGGCTGGATCCCCAAGCACAGCTCATCATGGCAGCTGCTGCCCTCTTTCCACGTAAAGTTTGACAAGTTTCTCCCTGTCGCTTAAATAATGCAAACTCTCTTGCTTCGGCTTAGCACAGTTAACCACAGTGACACTGTGTGTGTGTGATTTGTGACTGTGCTTTTTGTTCTGTATGTTTCTGTAAGAATTACACAATTGGCTGATTTGTGTACCAACGATAATTGTACATTTTTAATTCTAATTCTAACCGGTAATAAGAGGATTTTATCATAGAAACGTGTTAAAATCTCCAATTTTACGTCTTTCCTTATGGTTCAGTAATGCGTTATTATGGGCGCTCAAAAATGCAACCTATTTCACTTCTGTAATCATAAACAGAATACTCGACAAAAAATAATGTAGGGTGAGATTTGATTTTGTTCTCCAGGAATTGATTGGACCATGAAAGGGGTGTTACAAATCAGAATGAAGCCCGGTAGTTGGAGTAAGGGGGATTTATTATATCAGCCTAAAGTGAAAGTCATTTCAGAGGTGGAGAATCTGAAGATAAAAGATTATGAATCATTTCAAATATCTAAAATATTATTCATGTTAATCTACCCCTGTGCAATGCAATCGTTGTTTGCAAAGCCTGTAAGGAAATCATATATTTTATTAAATTACTCCTCTTCAGGTGAATGTGTAATAAGCTTAGGCCTATACTGTAACTGATGAGAACAAAACAGACAGTTAAATTTACAATTATTTGTTTGACAAATGATTCTCCATAAAAGTGTCATGATCATGTTAATTATTCACCTATTTTAAATGTTTCTACCTTTGACTTTTAGACACAGCTGGATTCCTTTTTCCTTAAATCGTTATATTCTTGTTTAGTTCTTGTCACACAAAATTCGTTCTCTCTTTGGTGACATTGCACTTTACATCTTGCTTGTATCTCCCACCACCTACCTGCCCTGATTTCATTTAGATGAGGCTTGAAAAATGGCAGTAGACTGCTGTGCTCATTGTGAGCTTGTGAGGGAGATTTGTCTCACTCTAGAAATACTCTTGCTTCAAATACCCGTGTAGATGAAGCAGGCTTTATCTAATGTGGATTGTCCAGACAGTAAAGCTAATGCTTGAGATTTTGAAGCAAGACATTTCATAAAATTGTGTTGACATACTGTAAAAGTGACATTGCTGCTAGATAATAAGTTAAAAGGCAGTCTACATCTATATTGATATAGCCTTATAGAATAGCAGAGTTTTGTCTCTTTAATTCCTAAACCAATGTTCATTCTTTAAGGATTCTTCTCTTTCTTTCATAAGAAATGTGAAAATTCCTTTTATTTGTTTTACTGTTCTCTGTAGCCGCAATATATGCAGCTACATGTGATCCAACCACCGTCGCTTTATTCATTTTTATTAGCCTGACTGCTAATGTAAATGGCATCTTGAGCCCTGAGAGTATTCATTCATCTGTCACAAATTGCAATAACCAAACACGAAATGCATAACGCTATGCCTCAGTGGATACGACAGAACTGAGTATTCCTGCAACAGATAGTGTCAGGTAAAGCATTATTGATTCGTGCATACGTACGTGCGTTTATGTGCATGCTTGTGTGTGAGTGCGTGTATGTGAATTTGTGTTTGGAGGAGGCAGAGAAAGCATTTTAAGTCCAACAACTGTGCAGCTTAGACACTGACAGCTGAATCATAGGCTGCTAGGGCAGGAGAAAAATCAATGGCTTTTAAATTCACTTTGTAAGGTAATATCAAAGGCTGTGACTGTTGAATTGCAAATAAGTACATGGCTGCTGAGTGCAGGTGTTATGCAGGGGCCTGATCAAGGGAATGAAGTGTTATGCAGAGGGTGTCTTCAGCAGGCATTGGGCAACAGCATGATGAAGATGCCTGACGCTGATAAAAACTCTTTCAAGACCTCCCACTCACCTTCAATCAATGCTGAAAAATGTCTCTCAGCTGCAACAGCTTGAAATCGCAAGCTGATAATCCATTAGCATACATTATTATTGTTTCATTGGTTTTGAATACCAATATGTTGCAATTGATGAATGATGGACAGTTGATGGACTCATTGTTGGTGCAAATTTCATCACTCAAATTTTTTATATTTTTTAATTAAGTATTATTTATCATTGTTGTTTTTTGTTTTAATTTACTATTATTATTAAATGGTATGCATTTGAGGCAGAACTATCTGTGTGTTTAAGGGGTGGACTTTTTAGCAAATCTGTTTTAGTACAGTCATTATTTTGGTGCAGAAATTACACATTTCCCTTTTAAAGGCAGGTTTTGGACTGATTACGTATGGAAATGATTAAAGAAAGTTGGGTGTTGGCATTGCCTTTCTGTTTGTGACGTTCTGTTGTGTTCTGCAGTCTGCTTTTAACATCTATCAGCTTAATAACCAGCTCGTTGATTTAAAAAACACACACACATCTAGCCGTTTGAGGTGGGCTGTATTTAAAGACGTGGCCTTGAAGTATTTAACCTTAAGTTCAAACCCCAATTTCACGTTCCATTAGCTATAATCACTTTGTGCTTGAGCAAGGCACTTAATGGGATAGTTCACCCAAAATGTATAATCGTGTCAATATCTCCACATTCATTTTTTATTTGAAACTGTATGACTTCTTTTCAGTGAAACACAAAAGTATTTATTTAGCTAAATGTCCATTGGGTTCCAGAAATAAAATAAAAATAACCTGTACGACTTGCACCATGTTTTCATTATTCTAAGTCTTTTAAATCAATACAATAGCTTTTTTTGTGAGAGACAGGCCCTAAATTAAGTTATTCACGAAAAGGCTCACATTTTGCAGCTTATGTACTTATGTGCATTGTATTTTAAATTGCTTTGGAAAGAAATCATGAAATGAATGATCATTAACATGTTTGTCAACAGGCACCAACAGGTACAGGGCATATTCATTGTAGCGGTCTGTGTTAGCCTTACGTTGTACCACCACATGCTGGAAGGCCAGACGTGTTTCTCATGGCTGTACAGCGAGACATAATTGGCATTAGGCAGAGCCCGTCTGAGGCATTAGATCTGTCTTCCTCTAATAGGGATGAAGGTCATTGGCAGCATAAATCTAGCGCATGAAAAGAGATGAAAACGGGCACGGGATGACTGCTGAAATAATTTCTGTTTCAGATACGTCTGTGTGATTGATGAGGTTGAAAGCAAACAATAAATCTTCTCTCAGGTGAAGAGAAGCAGCAAGGCAGCTGGCACACTTGTGTCCCTCCTTTAGATCACTCACAATCCATTTATTCTCTGAATGATCAGACATATTGGCATTCGAATCTATCACAGATAGAGAGAGGTGTGAATCAAGAGCAGACACTCTTGGCTTCATGATCTCTGTCAGCATCTGCATGTTAATTGGTTAATGGATCGATTGGTAATGATTATAGTCCGAAAGAGACACTATGCAATTGCTGTCTCATAGATCACTGATCACTTATTGGTCTTCCTTACATACATGTTATGTAATCCTTATTTGTACATCCTTATATACAATGTTACATTGACACCAAAGTCTAAGCGCAGCAGCACCACTCATGTTGGCTCACAAAGCTCTGACCTATCCTGGATGAAGATCAGTTATATGATCACATGCGTTACGTGGAAGTGTGTTTTATTCTTAGTTATTCTTTAGGCAAGAGAAAATTAGACTTAAAGTACTGGACATACTATCGTTCAAAAGTTTGGGATCAGGAAGATTTTTTTTGAGAGAGAGAGAGAGATTATTTTTTCAACAAGGACACATATATTGTAAATGACAGTAAAGACTTTTACATTGTTAAAAATGAACTATTTCAAATAAAATCTGAATTTTTGAACTTTCTATTCATCATAGAATCCTGATTTTCCCCCCACAGTTTTCACAAAAATATTGATCAGCACAGCTATTATCAACATTGAAAATAAGAGCCCCAAATCAGCATATTAGAATGGATTCTGAATGATCATGTGACACTGAAGACTGCTGAAAATTCAGCTTTGCCATCAGAGGAATACATTATATTTTAAAACAATTAAAATAGAATTGTAATAAAAATTGTAATAATATTTCACAGTATTTCTATTTTACTGTATTTTTGAAAAACATTAAAATATCATATTGACCCCAAACTTCTGAATGTTTTTTGTATATAAAATATTATATATTTTCTGATATAGGTAAATGTACTTTTGCATAAACTGAGGTGAATGCAAACTGCATACCAGGTTACATTAATGCATACTAAATGAAAACTAAAGCTTAATTGTGTCTTCAAGTTTCTTATTCAGGTATTTGAAGTTGAGTCCGATGCCAAGAGAGAATGCTGAATTAACTGAAGCTTGATGATTTAATTGAAACATCATTTTAGGAATTAGTCAGAGAGTGACATCCTTATTTGGACATGCAACTCTCAAGTGTTTATGTAAATTTCATGCACACATCTGTTTGTACATTTTAACGTTTTGTTGCTAGAGGGAGAGTGTACAATTAAATCTGTTAGACTTTATCCATTTTTACTATTCCCCTAATTTAAATCTATTAATAAACACTGCCTCAGAGCAACACCACTGACAAGCCTTTTTTCACGTCATTCTGAACATTGCCCTTTTTAGTCACCATTCTGTTACAATAATGTGTTTGTTAACACTGCCAGAAGCATCAGCTAAAAATGGAGTTTAATAACCCTGTACGAGCTAAAACGTCCGTACACTGTCGCAAAATTGGTTGCTCGTCCACTGGGGGAATGCAATGCACTATTTAGTTTTCTTGAAATGATGTTGCTATTAGTAGGGTATACTGGTAAAAAACCTTTAACAACAGCTACGTACAGTATATACTCACTTTGATTTGTGCTTTAGTGTGGAAGAGACACAAGAGATATAATTGTGTTTGTGGTCCTTAATCTCATTAAACTTTTTAATAATTTATTTCCATTGTCTGAGTTTCTTTGTTTTTTTTAAACAAAATTTAGTCACACTTTAGTTTAGGGTCCAGTTCTCACTATTAATTATGTCTTTTGCCTCAATAAATCCTAATTACTACTTGTTAATAGTTAATAGTAAGGTAGTTGTTAAGTTTAGGTATTGGGTAGGATTAGGGATGTAGATATGGTCATGCAGAATAATATGTGATGCTTTTTATGCATTAATATGTGCTGCTTTATAAGTACTAATAAACAGCCAATATCCTAGCATGCTAATAAGCAACTAGTTAATAGCGAGAATTGAACCCTAAACTATAGTGTTACCCTACATTTTTTTGCTACATTTGTTCTTCCCATTTTCAAGTCAGATGTTTGCCTGACATGACAAGTGTATATGCGCTCCAGTCTTATTTCTACCCTGGACACTTAATATTCAAGGTCACACTTCACTGTGCAACTAAATTAGTGAAGGGTTTTTAAAAGCTTAATACAAAGTATTGTGTCACATTACAGGTAGTACAGCGTATATTCAGTGTACAAGTTTATCTACATGTGTCGTATTTTAGCTCTCCAATTATTAATCCACTTCATCCAAGATTATAGAATTAAAGATGTTTGTGATGGATGAATCAAGAAATCGATCTCTAATTGTAAATGATTTGCTGTCAAACTCAAGGCTGTCTGTAGACACAATGAAACTTCCTCTGATTAAAATTCAATAATTGCTCGACAGGGCATAGCACCTCACGTTGCCGTCTTCATTGTCTCACAGAGACCCCTGATGTAACCCTGATCGATTCTCATTCTTATGTTCTTGATCAGAGGCATTCCGTACAGAGAGAGGCATTCTGTCTAGATGCCTTAGTCGTATGTGGTTGTATTTGTGCCTTGTTTTGAGGGGGGTGGAGGACGTCTTTGCTTTAATGATGTTCCATAGCCCCCGCCACAGTGAGCGGGATGCCGCTAATTCGCACTGACGGTCTGTCATAGAGTCAGATGACTCAGAGGCACATCAGGCACATGTGCCTCCATTGTGCACCCCCCCACCCCCCAATAAATCAGAATGCCGAGGGTTTCAGTGCTACACTTTGTCACATACTTACTACATGCTCTGCCTGCTACAGGGACGGCAGCCAAGAGGGAAAGAGGGATAAGAAGAGAGAGAGTCAGAGAGAACGAAATAGAAAAACAACAGCAGCTATGTAGGCATTCAGGCAAGCCAAAGAGCGATGCATTGCTCATTGCTCAGGATAGGTCTGCAGTAAATGATGTGAATTTCTGCTGTGGACATTTTGTTTTTGTTTTAATGTGTATGATGGTCATATCAGGAATTTTTTTTATTTATTTTTTTTATAGAAAAACCTACAGGTTCTCTTGTGTTAATTTTTTGTTATTGTTGTTATGGCCAGATTTATATTTATAATATACTGTATGTAGGCTTAGTAGTATAACACAAGCAAGATTGCTGTTGTTTCTGAGTATCATAATAATTGTGTTGATACTGGCTGTGTTGACGTTCAGACCAACAGCACAGTTGCGAGTGTGATCTAGCTTTTGTAGGATACAGCAGTTCAATAAACAAAACGTACGTTACTTAATGTAATAGACAGAATATTATCAGTTACTTTGTATATTTTTGCTTTGCCCACAAAAGCCACAGTAAAATTAATCATGCAACAGTTTTGTGGCGTTTCTATGAATCGTTCACATCCGAAATCGCATACTCTTATGAGTAGGTTCTTATATGAAAAAGTACTTCGCGAGCACTAAAAAAGTCTGGACGTACTACATTCGCCATGTTGTCATTATCATTTGACCTACCAGCGTCAGTTACATCGCATTGCTGCCATACACAAATCCTCTCTTGTGGCGTCATGGGACAGTGAAGTGTCCATCGAAATGCACACTTCAGATTCTCTCTCTCCGAAAGTAGTAGGTCATACTCTTTTATCAGTACTGTAAATTCTGACAGACTTCTTTTGTCACATACAGTTTTTTTCGCCTACTATATAGTAGAGAAAAATGCGATTTCAGATGCAACCAGTCACTTGATTCATACTTGAACGAATCAGTGATTTTGAACAGTTGGTCAATGAATGATTCTTCACTTGTCGCCACCTACTGGCATATTGATGAAATCTGCAGATAGAAAACTTAAAGAAGAAATAAATAGGAGAAACTGAAAAATCCCTATCACTAATACACAGGCTGAGTGTAACAAACAGTGAAAAGTCCAAGTTCTGTTGGACTGTATATCAACACTCTTGGAACGCTGCTTATTCTATCAAATTGGTGGACAACAAGTGTGTAAATAATGATTAAATAAATAATTATTTCATTTTGTATACAAAAAAGAAGAGTGACGTGTGTATATGAAATATCATTATTGTTAAAATGACTAATTTTGATTATTATCCTGAAACTAAAAGTATGTGTTCTCTCTTTGTTGATCCCAGCTGTACTGTAAATCTGAGCAGTGCTGCTTCAACCTCGCCAGAGTTCATGGGATTTGTGGTTGTTGTTGGATCCCTGTTCACAACACACACAAAAAGTCTGTGCAGGAGAGCTAAAATTAGCTACGGAATGAAATGTCTCAGAAAAAGGAAAATTGGACTCAATTACTGGACAATTCCTTATTCAGTCATGTTTTGACCTCTCCTGTGCCAGGAAAATATGAACGTCGTTTAGTAGAGAGAGGAAAAAGAGGAGAGTATGCAAAGAGAGGGAGAGGGAGAATGTATTTGTTAGTCAGGGGCTCTGAGGGTACGCTTGTTTCCAGTGGCACAAATCAACTCAAAATATTACGCATTGATTAGACCATATGCTTGGCTGTTTTTATACGTTTGACTTCTCAGCATAGAAATAGATCTCACACATTTGATGGCTTGCCAGCCCAACAGTGTGCCAGTGTTTATTACTTTAATGTTTATTAAGAATTCAGATGTAAGAGGAGAATTAGAAAAAACAAACAGGCATTTCAAGTAGCTTAGTCTTCCTAGTTGAAGTTTGCCATAATAAATAAAGCAATCATGCACAATTACAGCATTTACAGTATCTACTCAACTACACAAAACTCTAATTATCTTCAATTTTAAAATGTAAGTGATGGCAAAGCTGAATTTTCAGCATCATTACTCCAGTCTTCAGGGTCACCTGATCCTTCAGAAATCATTCTAATATGCTGATTTGGTGCTTAAGAAACATTTCTTATTATTATCAATGTTGAAAAGAACAGCATTTATTTGAAACAAAAAAAACTTTTGTTACATTAAAATTATCTTTACACATAATTGGACAACAATTGGCTGTCATTCTGCTTAACATCTCCTTTATAGTGTTACAGATTTATAACATACTTTCATTTTCAGAAGTGTTTTTCCATTTATATGTTTATAATGTGCCCAAGTTTGCTTTTGTGTCGAGCAGAATATGCATGGTATTACCTAAGGTGAATATCCAACAGCATGTTTGTGTCCTTGAAGGGCACTGCTGGAAGGGGACACTACTGGGTTGTTCCAAAAATAAAATGCTGTTCTTTTGAACTTTCTGTTGATCAACGAATCCTGAAAAAAAAAAAAAATTAAGTAGTTTATTTTCAACTTTTTTCAACATTGATAAGAATAATACATGTTTCTTGAGCACCAATTCAGCATATTGATTTTGGAAGGATCATGTGACACTGAAGACTGGAGTAATGATGCTGAAAATTCAGCTTTGCCATCACAGGAATAAAATACTGGTACATTTTTAAATATATTAAAACAATAAAAAAACAGTTACTTTTAAATTGTAATATTTCACAATATTGCTTTTTTATGTATTTTTTGATAACATAAATGCAGTCTTGATGAGCATAAAATACTTATTTCAAAAACATAATGAAAAAAAAAAAAATGGTATCCAAGCTTTTGATCCAATTTGATATAAATGTATATATTTTGAGCCAATTCAATATATCATTGTGCCACATATGAGACAATAATCCCTGAGAGTGCTCACTTCAAGTGCCCTTTGGATTGAGTTGGGCACTTTTGAATTAATTCACCTTTAATCTCATTAGCTTGTTGTTATTGTTGTTGTTGAGCAATGGTAAAGAACTGTATGTTCTTTATAGTGAAGGTTGTCTGGGTTAATGTGCCAGACAGGACAATTTCCTGTGTGTCACTTGACACTGCTCTAACTTGTCACTGTAAATACTGAGTCCGTAATGACGCTGAGGAAACTCTTACTTTAATTTGCTTCTCCGCCAGGTGAAGGACCTAGAATAAAATATGATAGTTGACCATTTAAATGGTAAAAGTCAGTAATCAAAGACTTTTGTTGTTTCCTTTCTGTTGCAGTGTTGTGAGTCTTGTCTATGAGAGACTTTTCCGTCAGCCTTTGGACTCCTACAGAGGGGAACAGCCATGACTGGCAGTCACTGGACGGCAAGTGGACGGGACGGACCCGTTGACACAGGTGTCACTGAAGCCACTGCTGGACATCAGATGGACACTGGACATCAGACACTGCAGCCTCTCCGCTGAGCATTAAGACAGGAAGTCCATCATCAAGCCAGGTGTCAAACTGTTTAAGATCCGCCCCAATAAATGCCTTAAAGACACAGTACACTACATCTACACTACATGTAGAGGAACCTGCAGCAGGAGACTTCTATATAAAAAAGCTTGACATGTTTTCATTTTTCTCTTTATGAGTGAATCAGTGTCTTGCAAGAACAGATGTGAATATTTTCTTATAATAGAGAAATATCTGTTTGGGTGTAATACTGCCACTTGTTTTTTTTTTTTTTTTTTTTTATTTGTGGTAGGCCTGGTGAAAGCTGTTAATTATAAGTGAAGGGAAAGTCTACTGTCTGTCTGTGGCAGCCTCTTCCATCTAGTTTTATCTCTTTTCATTTTCTAAACCAAAAGACTGCCAGCTGAAATGGAGAAATTCAGCGGCAGTGCTCAATGATGTCAGTCTGGACGGGTCACAAATTTACAGTATGAATGCAGGGTCAAATCACATTCCCCTCAGCACCAGACTCATTGCTTTTGCTCAAATTTTCAATGATCAAGAACAGTCTGCTTTTAGGTTAGAGTATCTGTGTCTGTGTCATCAAAACCCTAAATGTTTTTAAAGGGATAGTTGGCCCAAAGATCCTGAAAATGCTGTTGTGATTTACTTACCCATATCATGTTATTCCAAACCTGTATGACTTTATTTTTTCTGCAAAATACCTTAGTGTTTTTTTATCCATACAATGCAAGTCAATAGCTACGTTTACATGCACCCAAATAATCTATTTGCAGAACATGATTTCACCAAGTACAACATGTTCCTGGATCAACATCTTTGTTGATCCTGGAACAACATTCCAATCAACAAATCAGATTTGAGGGTTAAGTTCACAGTTTATTTCAAGCTTAGGCTTACAACCAGGGTGACGTGCTTCTACATCAGTGTTATTCACCTGTCATTTCCCTATGATTTTAGGGATAACTTATGGGTAGGGGTTAGGTTTAAGGGTAAGGATATGGTTAGGATAACATTTTTTCCACAATATGTTGATCCAGGAGCACGTCTAACTCAGGACATGCAGTCTATTTATAGTCAGATTGAAGGCTCAGTCAGACTAAAACGCGTACATGTAAACATCTCTATTGATTTAAATTTCGATCAGATTGAATGGGATGGTGTAGACCTGAAGTAATTTGATTAACAGGAAAAAATGACACATGGAAATGCTTGAATCCAACTATTTTCTCAATCGGATTCATAAATACCTTGCACATATGCGCAGTGCTGTCATATGTGCTATTTGCGTTTTACATCTTGCGGACGCGCGTATGTTTAATTCTCACGTCTTACGAACTGGTCAGTGGAGGAGACTATATTTACTAAACATTTGCTAAAAAAGCTCTTGTGACATACATGTCAGCTTTCTTTTTTAGCTATATCATGAAGGCAAAAACTACCTTTATACTCGCGTAGCTCCAGTGATGTTATCGCAGTGGCTTTTGCTACTTACCCAAAAATGAAAATTCTGTCGTCAGTTACTCACCCTCAAGTTGTTCCAAACCTGTATGAATTTCTTTCTTCTGCTGAATACAAAAGAAGATATTTTGAAGAATGTCGGTAACCAAACAGTTGATAGTCTATGAAATACTATGAAGGTCTTCCACTGTTTAGTTACCAACATTCGTCAAAATATCTTCTTTTGTATTCAGCAGAAGAAAGAAATTCATACAGGTTTGGAACAACTTCAGGGTCTATCCCTTTATCCCCGAATATGTCAATCGGATTGCAATGTTTAAGGTTCATATAAACGAAACATTCAGAATCTGAAATTTGAATGATGAAAATAAGTGCATGTAAACATACCTAATGTGGTCCACTGTTGTTTTGGACCCCACTAACTTTCATTGTATGAACAGAAACATTCTTTAAAATACCTTTTTTTGTGTTTTGCAGAAGAAAGAAAGTCATACAGGTTTGGAACGACATAAGGGTGAGTAAATCGTTTTTGGGTGAACTGTCCCTTTCACACCCAGTGGAGTAAAACAGTAATCAGTAATAGTTATCTGAATAATAGACCTATATGTTTGGTGGCCTTCATGGTCTCCAAGGTGCAGATAAATGATGAAGGTTGAATTGTGGGTGCCATCAGGTTTGGTGGACAGCTGGTTATTCATTTGAGATGGTGCATTACTGGACTGATGCCCAGAGCTCAGATGGTGAGCTGAGTCTGCATCCTCTTTAAATATCAGCGATGACCCACTACAGAGTTTGGCTAATAATTCTTGCCCATCCGTTTATCGCAACAGGAATAACACTGCTCTGCTGTTGTGGACTTGGAATTTTGGTATTGCAGTTCAATTCGCCTCTTTGCAATACCCACTATAAATAGTGCCCTCAAACAGAAGACTGCAAATTACAGTGCCACACATCGACAGCAAGACAATAAAGCCACATATAAACAGATCTGCAAGTCATATTCCAGGTTACACTCCCTCTCTCTCTGTTGGGAGACACAGCAACAGAAAGAGATGATACTCTCTCTCTCTGAAATGACTGCCCCACAATCCTCCCTGTCTCTGTCTCTCTTTTCATCTCCCACTCCTTTTTTGTTCTTTGTCTTTTGCTCTCCTTTCCTGCCTATCTGACATGCAACCAAGCATGCAGACTTATGCACACAGTTGTCTTCTCTTTCTCTGTCCCTCTCTATCTCTGTCTGTCTGTCTTTCCTGTCGGAACTACTCTGAATAGGCGACGTGTCAATTTTAGGATAAAAGTGGTCTGATCTTATAGAATTACAACACAAACTATTTCTAGAATGAACCAGCTGCTTCGTTGTCATGGAAATACATCCAAGTAATCTGTATGCAAAGTTATATGGAAGTGTACTATCTATTTTTTTAAATCTAGCCTTGAATATTATATAACCAAAGTCGAACCCTGAAAATCTATGTTCTATGTTTGGACCTCTTTTTATTTCTTGAAGAGATTTAGTCCTAGTACAAATAGATGCACATGAAACACGACGTATGTACATAAGCAGATGTCTATTTTATTGTGTCCTCAAGGTCACGTGTCAGATCTAATTTTTGACTGTTAGCCTTCTCGAGTCCCAGGCCCTATTTTTCTCGTTCTCTTAATTCTTAATGGTTTTGTGCACCTTGTGGAAGCAGATCCTGCTGGTTGCAGACTCTCTCTCCTCAGCTCTTTCTCTCTTTTTCGCGTGTGTGTTAGTTAGTTGACTGGACTCTCTAGCAGAGGACCACTTGCTGAGTGCTTTTCATAAACTGAAGCCGAGATCATCAGGTGGATCAGCGCCATGAAGCAACTAAACATGGAGCGTTGCGTCACGTCACATGTTGTAGATCTGCATGTGACTTTAATATGTAAATATGTGTTAGTGCTATTATGATGTCACCACGACACGTGCTCGATGCAGTGGATCGGAATGGTTTTACACTTCAGAACAAACGAATTCCTTAACATCCGCACGGCTAAGATGCGCACGGCTCTTTCATTACACACTGAGTCAACAGCCAAGAATTACCAGCCAACCGTGAGACTATGTTACCATGGAGATGCTCTGCCAGTGCTGACTGGTCAGCTGGCTTTGGAGGAAAAGGAAGCTTTTCCCTGTGAAAGAAGCAGAATTATGAGTTAGACCATATCAGCACATCCTCTCATTGAGTTGATCGATTATTTTGTTCATATTCAACTTGCTGCGATTAAACGGTGGCTGATTTACAGATTTACACAGGAATATGTAATGCAATGGAGAGATATCTAAAAGCTCAATTATTTGTTCCACACACACACACACACGATATTACCAGTATGAATTTTGTTTGACTATTAGGGTTGCACTGACAATAAAATAATTTATTATTTATAATTTAATTTTACGTCATGGCTGATAGATGATATTAAGATTATATGCTATTTGGTTTGAATACATTTTGAAATAAAACTAAAATAAATAGTGTTTAGCTGGTACAAGTGAATTTAGGCTATACAACATTATAATGTAAAGGAGATGAGATTGCTCAAGATGACATTGAACAGTGTTATTGAATTATTAGTATTTAAATGATCTAAATGTAAAGGCGGAAATGAGCATGCACAAAATTATATTCAGTATCGACTGACATCTACAATACATATAAAGTAAAAAAAAATCTCTAATATTGACTATCACTATTTGATTTCCAGCTACTGTGTGAGAGATACTGAGTCAAATTGAAGAGAATCTATAGAAAATATAGCAATCATAGAAAGAGAACTTTAGTACACCAATGTGATATTTGATGTAACGTATGAACAATAAAAAAATCTGTTGTGGCTTTCATTACAGCATGAAATATATTGTACTTTGTGTACAAGTGACTGTCTGCTCATTGTTAATGGACTTCAGTGAGCTTAGATAAATATTTCAGAATCATGATTAAGCATTTTTTCACTTTTGTAAAGTGTCGTAAATGGACAGAGTTACCAGTGTAACGCTTGGCTGCTCACACAGTAATGAAACCGCAGGAGAACACTGCTGACTGAAAAAGATCTCTTTCAATTACCAGATCAACTTACTTCTGGTGTCCATCATACAGCACTGTATACAGCTAAGTCACTAACCAAACACAGGCAATCGCACGCCAGAAATATGAATCTAATATCGGATCATTTTTGGTAATCACAGGTGTATTTCCGCTCTGATGAGAGGTGTGTTGGGTCAGCTTTTGTGCCCCCTAACAAGCATGCAGAGGGAGATGCGCTCGGTGAATCTGTGTTCGTTCGATGAACAATCCGGACGGCAGGAAAGTGTATAGAATCCCCCCCCCACCCCCTCCCCCCGCTCAAAGAAGTAAATAAATAATCAGATGTTCCTCTATTCATGTGAGTTTTGGATGGGCTTGCCATTTCTTTCTGCATGATGCTTTGGTTTTAAAAACTTGCATCCTGATTGACGATGTATTTGTGTTATTTATTTATTACTTTTTTTCTTTTCTTTTTTTTTTTTTTGTATATCGGAGACCCTGTATCATTTCTTTCTTGCTTTCTGGTCCTTTTTTTGTGGGGGTTAATTCATCAATCTTCTGGATTTTTTCTACATGCATATCATTTTGTAGGCAGCAATATGAGATGTGATGGAAATGAAATTATGTGCAATGTTGAAAATTAAAAAAACAAAACATAATATATTAAATAAAAACGAAGAAGGTCATTTTTTATCTCTCTTCTGTGTGTGCATTTTTGAATGAATCTTCATTATATTAGCACTCATCCTGCTCCACTTCTGAGATTGTGTGTGTATGCGACAGTCGATATAGTCGACAATCTTTCAAGTCTCGCCATGTGTTTGTGCCGTCTCCAACTAAGGCCTGTGACCGAGGACAAAGAGTTTTGCCATTAAGGGGCATTTTCTGATGCAAGGGCCCATGGACTTGTTTTTGACACCTGATCCTCCAGTCATTCATGTACGGCAGCGTTTAAATATTTAACATGGAAGCTGCATGGAGTAATTACTTGACTCTTGGATTTGCTCCAGACGCAGTAGCTGAACTCCCACTGAAGACAATGTGCCTGAGCTCACACCCTGCAAGCAAAATAGCACTGCACCGCCCGCGCTCCATCTAGGGTCACACGCATACGCTCAAATGCAGCGATGTAAACACAATAACACTTGAATGTTGATGTGGTCCTTCCCCTTTTACGCACATTCACTTGTCCACACCAGTGCACCAAAAATAAATTAGGTGTTAATTAGTCCCAGTCTTATCTCCTGCCATTGTCTGACTTCAGGGAAAAGACACCAGTGGCTAGAAGACGAGAGTCAACAGGTACTAGGGTACAGGTGACCTTTCTACTTTAATTATAGATTGTCCCACTCTCTGTGGGCTTCTTTATTTACTGTAAACTGCAGAAGCTGACATGGAAAGAGACAGATTTGTCTTTGTGTGTTTGCATTCCGCCTTGAAGGTCAGTGCCTGTGGACTCTGGGCTACGGACACAGGGTGTAAATCAGCGCTGGGGTACTGATATTTATAGACTAGCGCCCATCTATGTTGTCTGTAAAACGGGGGTGAACTTGCCAGAGGACCCGGAACAATCTGTCAAGTCTACCCGTCTTTGCTTCCACTTCAGCTTGCTTCGTCACACTTACGTAACATTTCTGACGTGGAATGTCAGCTGTCACATTCGCATTAGCTGTGTCCGAACATGTTTGTTACCATTGGCTGGAACAGTCAGGGTGCATACGCTCATTTATGTAGACTGGCTCGCCATTGTGCTAGTCGTGTTTGGTCTGAGGAGCACGATACTATATGCATCACCCTCATGCAAGGTCATTGAATGAAACAGGCCACGAGTAGTATTATATTTAGTTTGGAGTCAGTCTTGCTGGCTTTGAGTTGGAGCTTGTGGCTGTCTTCCAGGAATTGGCCACATCACTCAAAGGTGTAACATTAAACCTGACACAGAACAATAGCCAAGCACATGGTGGGCATTCTGTAGCATTCACACTACCAGGAAACGTGGCAGTAAGTGGCTAGCCTTATCCCTAATGCTGCTGGAAACATAATGCACGGCCTGTTACTGTCCCTAGAAATTCGACACCATTTAACGCTCCAACAGTTTCCTTTAACCTCTCTCTGCGCCGTTCCTCTCTTTTCACTCTAATCTCCCCCATTCTTAGGTTCCCCCAACTCATCCACAGATAAAAGTCCAATCTCTCTCCTGCTATGCTATTGTGCCCTTTTGCTCATCACAAATCTGTACCCTAATTACCAGCTCTTTTCCCAGGGCCTCTCCAGACGGCGTTTGATTTTCAAGCAATTAAAGCAATCAAGTGATAATCAAAATTTTGATTTGCCCAAAAATGATCGTCGGTCATGGCCCGTGAAAGATTTAGCCAAATTATTTTCCCCCTTTGAACAGCAATTGAGGAAGAGATCAATTGTGGTTTAACATCATTTATGAGATATGTGCTTAATAAATGGCATCCTCGCCATTATATGCATATCTTTTAATTGATAAGCTTTGAATGTTTGCCTTGTGACAACACTAACTGCCATCTATCTTTTTGACAGGTTGAGTTCAAAGGTCATGGCTTTATGGTTGCCTTTGTCAAAGTTAAGGTCATAGTTCTAAGTTTAAAAACATGCGTCGACATCAGGGTTGTGAGCCATTAAGAACTGTAATTTTAACTATAAAGGTTTATCAGGGTCATCTTTGGACGTTAACATGACAGAGTTTTTATAGTTTTCTTTTTAAGCCTTACAATTCAGTAAATTTATTTTCCTGACATCCCAATTCAACTTCCTGTTGGGTGTGGCCAATTCAATTGAATTCTAACTCATGAATTTGAAGGAAGCCAATTCTTTCATCCCTGGTTGACTTATGTTGATCTATGATAGTAGACGAGTTACTTCACAACGAGTTACTTCACAATAAGGCGTACAAAGAGCTGTCAACATCACTTCACTCTTAAATGTGCTGTAATATTTGCAGAGAGAAAATCTGCTGTCTTGGCAACAGAAGCCTCTTTTGAAATGGGTCCCTTCGGCAGCTATGAATATATGTTAGACCAGTCTGGTAGCTCTGCAGGACTATGTGAAACAAAGAGAGGGAGATAAGAGAGGGAGAGGTGCTGAGAGTGACTCAAATAAATGAGTTGAACAATGGATGACAGAGCAGAATAACAGTCGAGGGACAGTTCCACGGGAATGAGAGGAAGAGATAAAATTGTGAAAGAGTGCAGAAGAAAAAAATGTATGAACAAGAATAGGAGCATGGCAGAGTGAATGGAAGTAATGCTCTGGCAGAGAGACAGAAGACTGTTGATGCAGAAACGATTGAACTGTAAGAGAACAGCACACATAAGACTGCATGTACTCAGCCAACCATAACTCTCACACACACACACACCGCCATGGGCACACGGCACATCCTCAGCCGCTCTGTGCAATTACTGACATCATTCTCAGCTCTGATAACTCTATACATGGGACTCATCTTAAGCCACCCATAATACCAAACCAACCTCCGAGAGATAGGCAAATGAGGACCAGAGAGCATGATTCTATATGACACTCGTGCCTTCGCGGTCAGCGTGAGGCCTTGAAGAAGCTAGTGGGCTGTAGCTTGGAGCTAAGGCTTAGTGACATGGGTAGCAGTGCGGGGAGGAGGGTTTTTGGGGGAGAACTGGAGGTTGGAGCACAAGAGCGTGGCACAGACAGTTTGTGACATGGGAGGCGGGCGCTGTCTTCGATGCACTGGCGGTGAAATGCACCCGCATGAGGTGTGAAGGAAAATTTCTATTTGTTGTCATGGAAACTGCCAGTGTGAATTGTCTGGAACAAAAATACAAGTGGAGGAGAGGAGAGGAGAGAAAGAGAAAGAGAAAGAGAAGAGAAGAGAAGAGAAGAGAAGAGAAGAGAAGAGAAGAGAAGAGAAGAGAAGAGAAGAGAAGAGAAGAGAAGAGAAGAGAAGAGAAGAGAAGAGAAGAGTCACGTGGTAGATCTATTCAGGGGAGACCCCTTTTTTAGAAATGCACCTTAGGGCTGAGGTGCACTCTTTTACTATCAAATGTAAACTGTTTATTGCTTCCTCTTTTGCTCACAGCTGAAGCTTTCCAACATGCCTACAAACATGAGTAACTGGATTTGTCGAGTTTATGAAGTTGATATGATGTATTAGCCAAGTCTAGCTGCAGATATTCATATACGCTATATACTCTGAGTTGTTCTTCTCACAGCGGAATAGGTGTCGGGTTACATTTGTTCCGATTGTGAGCGACTGAATGGTACATTCAAGCCTCTGAATGCTACGCGAACACAGTCGTGCAGAAGCATTCTGCTTAAGCGGCTCTATCTCAGAGGATTTAGACTCAGGGGAGGGACGTATATTTCCTATGAGCGTTCAACACAGTGATATATAAGGGTGTCAGGCCCTGTCAATCACATACATTGGATATTTCCATTTGCCCGCTCAACCTTTCGGAGCACACAATGCGGCTGGTCCTTTTGGAAAGGCCTCTGACTGACGCACAAATGCATCATGGACACATATACACTCAAACACTTTCAAAGGCTTCTGCCACTCATCGGGGGCCTGGGCTGAACCTGAGCAGCAGGAGTCAGTCTGATATTTTCAGCTGTGACACCCATGACCTGCCAGTGCCCTCATCATCCTAGGTGGCCATGCGTGTATGTATGCATGTGTGTGCGTGAGACAAGAGATTAGAGTTTCAAATTAAGTTTCAGACCAAATGAGAATGAAAGCCTCTCTGCACAGCTGTGTAGAGACTATTGAGAAATGACCTCCAAACAATGTCACAGAATTCCCAAATCATGTTGGCTGTTGGTTATAAAAGCACCAATTTTCTGAGATCACAATCTGGGATCATATCAATCAGCAGATGGCAAACCTTTCCCCTAAATATATCTATTATATAATATTTTTTACATCATTTTTTAACTGATACATCAATTAAAAAAGTAATAAATTAAATCACATTTTTAACTTTTTAAAACTTAAAAAAAAGAAAGAATTAAACAAAATTTGGTGAAGTTCTATTGAAAATAATTTATATTAAAGTATAAAGAGAATGTTAATTTATAGAGTTTAAGGATACATTGTAGATTTCAAAGCAACAAGTTGTTTAATGGGAACATTAATTATCAAAGTTCAAGATAAATAGCTCAAAAACATGTTACAACTATTGACAGTCTCGCACCTCAAATGCACTGTGAAAAAAAAATTTGCTCATTTAAAACAGACATCAAATTTGAGTCTTGTGATTACAACAATGCTAGGTTGAGCAGAGGTCATGTGATCACTTACATGCACATCCTCACGTGTACACTTACAAGATTAACAATGGGTAGACGTTTATGAGAGCTGCAGCATAAACATTTGGTGCTGAAGGGGGTTAGCTTTGGACTCGGATTTCAACGAGGAATGTTCTGAGGAGGTTGAGATAATGCATGGGGGTGATGTGGAGAAAATGGGAAGTTTTGATCCTACAGTGAGTCACTAGCTGATTTCAATGAGGACAGAAGAGTGTGTGGTAATTTGGGATGAAATAGCAATGGAGCGACAGAGACTGCATGCAGAGAACATCTCTTGGAAAGGCTGCAAATGCAACTGACATGAGGGTTTTATGCAAGCATGCGGTTTGATTGGCAGGACAGTTTAAGGATTATATGAATAAGTGTCATACTTTCCTATTGAAGTTATGCCATGTTGAGATGTGCCCCCTGTGTTGAGACATGCTGTGGTGCACATTTTTAGAATTCCTGTTTAGCATTACTGGTGCATATAACTGCAGCATTCTGTGATGAAGTGTGTTTTATAACTCGGGTTCCCAAACTATTTTATACTAGGACCCAGCAAGAGAGGTCATAAATCTCAAGACACAACAAAAAAAACTTTTTTAGAGTAAAATAAGAATAGATGCATTGGTTCCAACACAATCTCACACAAAAACATAACTTTTACAAGGTGAAATATGTACAAAAATGTATGATTTAAAAAAAAAGTAATCATGAAGGTCCACCCCAAACCCATAGCCATAAATGTACAAATTCATACAAATCAGCCACCTATTTGCCAAAACATACAATAAATTGCCATGTGATTGTTGATTTGTTTTCTATTTTGATTTTCTTGTAATTCTCTTTTTTATATTTCTTGTCACAATATTCAATTAGGCATGCCTACTTTTTACTTGCATTACTAAAAGGGTTATGGCAAAAAAAGAAAAGAAAAAAAAAGATAGAAGATAGAAGTCAAATGTTGATTCATTAACTGCTCCCACTGATTCCATGAGTTAATTCACTGAAGGATTCGTCAGACTGAATCAAACCGGTACTTCCTGAATTTGTGAGTCTTTGAATAATTCAATTAAAGAAATGTTTCGTAAGAGTCATTTGTTTGTGAATCCAATTAGACAGATCACTCTGTATGTTTGTTTTTCTTGCAACACTGATGCATCATGTTAACTTGTTAATTGATTTTGAGAACATATATTTTTCATATTTATGGCATGAACGCATTCTCAGATTTTGCGCTACTTACTTCCACTCTGTGGAACTTTAGACGTGCAGTCCTGTGTTTATCTAATTTTGGCCTGTGCAGATAAATGGTATGCAGTGTAGAGTTCAGCTGAGCTGTGTTGAACTATGTTGTGCTGTGTTACACTGTGCCGTTTTAGCTTAAGCTGCTCTGAGGGAGCTGTCAGTCAGCCCTGTATACGGCTGAGCAGCTCACTGGCATGGGGCATATCATTCAGCCTTACAGAGAGAGAAGAGAGAGAGATAGAAAGAAAGAGGGACACTAACAGTTTCCTGTGGGAGCAGAGCAGTTTACTTCCAGCCTCACACTGTTAGAATACCAATTCATTTATCAAAGACTCAAGCCACAGACACACACACACACACACACACACACACACACACACACACACACACACACACACACACACACACACACACACACACACACACACACACACACACACGAGTCTTTTTCATTTTGCCATGTACAAAGCTTTTTTAATGACACAGAGTATACAGTATAGGTTCTCTTTTCTCTTGCAGTGCGTTGCCCCTAAAAAAACATAAGTCATAAATGAATTTCTTATGGATACCTAATTCGACAGACAGCAAAAACAAGCTAATATTTGCTCCCAAACCAAAGAAATCCTTGCTTAAAATGGCTTTTTTTTTGTTGGTTTTTTTGCATCATTTCCTCCCTTCTTTTCATGGACAGAAATAGAATAAAATGGCTTGGAGGAAAACGAAAGGCATCCTCCTGTTGGAATACCGCACAGGCTCCGCCTGTAAGCTTGAGCTTTGCATAAAATGAGCATTGATAAATTTAGCTGACTTACGTAACCATTCCTTCCTCAAATTCAAACTGATGAGGCAGGAAAAGATATTTATTTCATTCTAAAGAGCCTCTATGCTAATGAATAGTGGAGAGGCTTTGAATGTGTCACACTGTGCTGGCTAAGTGACAGGCGGAAAGGGGCTGGGATTGGACTTGGCTAAGCTCAGATCCACATGCTGTCTCTGTGATGAACAGGACTACCTGCAGAGGGTTTGCTGCTTGGTCGTGGAACACTCATGGAAATAAATAAATAAATTCATAAAAAAGATCTCACATGCTGGGTTGAGATCTGCATTCACTATTTAGGCTTCAAACATTTTGCCTCAGTGAACTGCTGAATTCTATCTCCATCTGGAATACTCGAGTGTGAAAGCGATTCAGTGACGTGCAAAGTATCACATAGCACACACACTAAAATGCTGCCTGAACATCTGTTTATTGTCTCGCATTTGCAGAGATTTGTAAACGAGTGTGCTAACATTCCAATTCTTGGTAATGGCTGGTTAAAACTGATCTGATGGTACCTATTCCTTGGGTGAAGCGAGGAGATCATGGTTAGGTTAGATCAGAGGAACTCTCTCGCCTTCTTCAGCGCAGCTATCTATTTCTTATTGGCATCAAGCCTAAAAATGTTTACAAGCCATCACTACTGTAAATCCCTCTAAAACATCCATCCTGTGGCTACTCTCCAGGAGCTGCTCCAGGGTCCACTTATCTTATGAGTGTACAAGGTTTGTGTGCATAACTCAACCTCTCTGCTGCCATCACTCCCAGAAACATAAGATGTGATCTTAATGTGCACTTCAGCTATTCTGTCACACTGCCTGCGCTGGTTCATATATATAAGATTTAGGAATGTATAGAACAGTTGACTTGTGGTGATAAAGTGTACCTGTGTTATCAGGAACCAGAATATTAATAACTGTAATATATTGTACAGCAGCCATGTTTTTTTTTATTTTTTTTTATGCATTATAAAATATAGGGAAATAAACCCAGCAAGAATGCAGTCTGGTACTATTAGCTAATTACAGAAAACAAATAAACCAGCAAGATAAACAAAATGCTAAAAATTATATATGTGTGTGTGTATATATATATATATATATATATATATATATATATATATGGGTCATTGACATGACGTATATATGTTTGTCCACTTGCATCATTTCCTTTTAAAATAAGCTGATAAATTCATGACAAATATCTATTTATTCTATAAAATTATTTAGTTAGAATTGATTTTCAGAACATTCAAATAATAAATATTATTTTATGTTTTGGTATGTTAAACCAAAACATACAACATCATAAAACATAAAATATCTTACAAAAGTTTCACAAGTCAGGTGGTGCAACTGCAATGAATGTCCCTTTATGAAAAAAAAACAAAAAAACAACAACAACAACAACAAAAAAAACATTAGCTGAGGTTGTCTATTGTTATTCTATTTATTTTTTTTTATTTATTTTTTTTACAATTATTTAACAATTGAATTTTTTTTAAACATGTTGTTCCTGACTCAAAAATATGCATTAAATCATTTTTGATAAAAGTATTTTTTTTAAAGATTTAAAAACATAAAATTTTTGAAGCTTATATACTGTATATATATATATATTGTACAAATAAATCACCGCTTACAAGCAACTGGTTCCCTTCAATCATGAAATGAATTTGTCTATGTAACATTCCTGTAGTTGGAATGGTTTTTCTGTGATGCTTTTTGTCATCTCATATTTTATACCATGTGTGTCTGATTCAGAAGAGCGGCAAACCCTGAATAAAATCGAGGTTCAGCTGACACTTCAAATCGAGGCATGGCAAACCACACTGTCTGCCCCTATAGGGCAGGGAATAAGGAAACTACTGTAGGAGCAGATAAGACCAAAATTAATTCAGATAAAGACATGAATAACATAATGGGTAAAGTGTATGTTTTGCTACTGTATTTGATGCAAATGTTTTATTACAGAGCAGACTTACAGCATGACTGAAAATGGAAACAGGAAAGGCCTGTAAGTAAATCTAGAAGTAGAATAAAGACTCCCTACTACATTTTGCATTTATTAATACTATCAATGTATTCATCATAATTTATCTTTGTTGAATTCATATTAAGACATATTTTTTTGTTGCTTTATGCTTGTTGAAATAATCTAATTTCATTATAAACAAAACAGAGAGATGACCCATAAAGATAGCTAAACTCCTTTAAGCTCTTCTTTAAAAATAAAGGAGAATTTGATATCTGCCACTCGAGAAGTCCCTGTAATCGCCTGTAAGACTCTGCTAAGTGCTTCACAGGGCACCGGCCGTGAACCGGCATGACTGTACACGGCTACAATCATTCAATCTGTCCTCAGTCTCACACACACTCTCTCTCTCGCTTCAGTGCGAAATGCTTCATGATTCAGTAGCAGCGTGAGACTGCTATTGATGCCAGTCACCACCAAGACTGTAAACTCGGCAGGGCCGAATAAGACGGAGGGGCCCTGCTCGCTTTGGCACAGGAGGCAGATGGAGAGCTGTCTCATACCTAGTGGTCTTCCCTTTAGGAGGCTGCCAGGACAACACAAAGATGCCAGCAGCTCTACCACAGACACATCACACACTTGAGAATATCACAACAGATGTGGATTTCACATTATGTATTCATAAAGGGCCGAATAACACCCAGGACTGTATAAGACTGGACTGTGTAAAATTAGAATATTATGTTGCAATAGCTCATATTTATAAGATTTCACATTTAACAATTTTAATGTTAATCAATGTGTTCTTGTAAAAGGCTACTTTTAAAAGTAATGTGTTACAATATCGTGATACTCCTTTAAAAAGTAACTAATTGCATTCTTACATTACTTTTGCATTTACTTTTTCTCACCTGGGCTTGGCTTTCTTGTTTGTTTTTTAGCAAGTTTTTTTTTGGGGGGGGAAAATGTAAAGGCCCTTTCACACCAAAAGTGCAAATGCAAAAGAAAATGCAAATTCACACATGTACAATAGAGGGTGCAGCTCAAACAATCCTTTCAGCTATGCTGCCATTGTGGAATGCAGAAGAATAGGGTGCAAGTGAAGTTCAAAACTCTTCAGCAATGCAACCTATTATGAAACACAAATGTGATGTTTATCTGAAGTCATTATTGCTTATATGTTTGAACTGAATCATCAAAGGTCAGCAGCAAAGACATTGGTAAATAAAGTGAGATTAAATACATAAAGTATATTTGTGTTTTTTAACATATTTAGTTATTACAGGTTTGAGAAATATTTTGAGTTTGCATTTTACAGTTTATATTCATTTTCAGGAATACTGAATCTCTTTTTGTGTAAGTGAGGCGGTTAAATGAATGCTCACATTTAGTCTAGAACTATAATAACCATCATGTTCACACAGCGCACACAACACCTTTACTCCCGATATCTCTCAACATGAGGACAGGAGAGGTGTCTGTCAATAAATGGGAAAACAAAGTAACTATTTGTTGTAATTGATATTTTGTTGTAAATTTAAAAGTATGCGTTACTTTACTAGTTGCTTGAAAAAAGTAATCTGGTTATGTAACTTGCGTTATTTGTGTTACCCCCAACATTGGTCACAACACAGTATTAACTTGTGATTCAAAAAATAAGTATACAAAGTAAATTGTTGTTTCACCCACAGATACATTTTTTTTCAAGGTCACTGATGTGTCTTTAAAGTTGTAATTTATTTTAAATACTTTTAAATTAAGTGCACCTTTTACAAAAAAAGAAGGCGTTTAGTCCAGTTCATTCCAGGAGATGCGTAAACAGGGAGTGCTCTCCTGACATTGTGCTGGGTGGCAAAAGACAGACTCACACATGCTGCAAACAGATGGCACATTTGTCCTTAGAGATGCTTCTCATATTTGTATCATTAACCCATATTAGCAAAATAAACTTTTTTTATGATGTCTCTTAATAAAGGGTCTTTGAGTTTTACTCTTTGACCAAAGCAGGTGTCTCCTTTGCATCACTGTCATTGCATCACATCTGGGCAAAATGTCTCTGATCTGCCTCCAGTGAATCATAAAACGATAACTACTGAAAGTCAAAAAACTCTCTGCAATGTCTTGACTTTCACATATAATGCTTGCCATTTAGTGTAGTTGGCTTCACTTTGGCCCTCTTGGCTCAATCAAAAACAGCTCTAATTATATTGTAAAATCACTGGCTGTTTTTTTAAGAGTGCAGTATTAAACTAATGTATTCTTCCAATGTAGTGCAGAGGCTCAAACGCTAAAAGGATCACGTATAGTCTACCATGTGTGTTATTTGCCCTTTACAGAATACTGCCAATGCTCCTGCTCGTTGTGATAAACTGATCCCCCATCAGTCGTCTGTATCAAAGCACATCCAAATCCAGGTCACATCCCAGCCAGTGACTGAATGAAAGCCAGCATCCTAGTCTTACCTACTTCAGACCTGCAGTGACACATGTATCCAGCTTGCCCTTTTGCATACATCACCTAATATCTGAGTGGAACACGGATTTAAAGCTAATAAAGGTCTCATCAAATCACTTACTTACAATCTGGGAATCTGAAGGATCTGGAGAGATTCTGTATGGAGGAATGGTCTCTGATCTCTTGTCAGGTGTTCTTGAAACTCATCAGGCATTATAGGAGAAGAAAAAGGAAAAAGGAGGTTGTAAAAAGTATTTAATAAAAGGGGGCAAATAATTGTTCCCAATGTGTTTTGGAGAAAAACATTTATTTCATAATGTGATTTTCCCCCCACTTTCAATTCTTTTACTTCAATGAAAGTTCGATTTTTGCTATTTTTTTAAATAAAATATCATAAGGATTAACAATGCAGATTTATTTTTTACAGCCATGATCATTTTTACCAAGGGATGAAATAATTCTGACCAGCACTGTAAGCTCACTCGAAAATGAAAATTGTGCCTTCTTTTACTCACTTTCATGTAGTTTTATGACAAAGAGTTTAGTCCATATGGCAATACTAAATTGTCTTAAGTCACACAATAGCTTTGAGTGTAGAACAGACAGGAATATTAAAATATTCTTAAGATACAGCCTTCAAATGTAACCCTTCAAAAGGGCCAGAAAGTAATCATTTTCTTAATAAAATATCTTAAAAGTAATAAAAAAGAGGGTGAATTAAATTGTTCAAAAGTGTTAGTGAAGACATTTACAGTGTTACAAAAGATCTGGATTTCAATTAAATCCTTTTCTTTTGAACTTTCTATTAATCAAAGAATCCTTAAAAATTGTATCACGGTTTCCAGAAAAATATTAAGCAGCACAACCATTTTAAACATTGACAATAACAAGGAAAGTTTTTTGAGCAAAAAACCCATATTAAACTGATTTCTGAATGATCATGTGACACTGAAGACTGAGTAATGGCTGCTGAAAATTCAGTTTAGGAATAAATTGCATTTTAAAATATATTAAAATAGAAAACGGTTATTTTAAATTGTAATGATATTTCACGATATTACTGTTTTTACTGTATTTGTGATCAAATAAATGCAGCATTGGTGAATATTTATAGAAATATAAAACTTCCTCCTGACCCCAAACTTTTGAACAGTAGTATTATTACGATTTATTATATATTTACTAAATATTATAATTTATATATCATCAATTCATCATCAAAATATGATGACTTCAATCATCGATTTATGACAAATCCGGATGCATACATTTACCTGACCTCTCTGTATGGACCTATTCCATGTTATTTGTTTGTTTGTTTTTGTAATATTTTGGCATTGATACATTGACAGCCTGGAAACCTTCACTCCTGCCAAAGAACGAGTGCCACGGCAACGGTTTCATAACGACACAGTCATCAGTGAGATGTGGATGAGTTTGTGGGCGATAAACTCTTTGGCTGACTTTAAATAATGACATACAGCAGAGGTGTATTCTGACCTTCTCCTGTATCACTCTGTGAAGATGAATACACCTGTGCTGATTTATAATTCATAAACATTATCATGATCTTGTCCAGAGATTTTATTAAACTAAATAGAATTCAAGAAAATAAAAAAATGTGATTGAAATTATATTTATAATATTTACTATGTATATATTTATAATCATTAAATATCTATTAATAATATAATATACATGTTATTAATATATACTTGTCAAATGATTTTATTTGTAAAATGCATTTGCATATTCCACATGTTAAAAGTACATATTAGTGTCTTGTATTTCTTGAGTAAATATTTAATAATATAATATAATATAATATAATATAATATAATATAATATAATATAATATAATATAATATAATATAGACTAGTCACACTTTAGACTAGTGTCCAATTCTCACTATTAACTATTAACTATGACATAGGCGTTAATATGTGCTTTATAAGTAATAAACAGCCAATAGTAATATGCATGCTAATAAGCGACAAGTTAATAGTGAGAATTTGACCCTAAAAAAGTGTTACCAATAATATAATGTAATGTAATGTAATGTAATGTAATATGTCAGTCAAATCAAATATTTTCACATAATGTTAAATGTACACCTAGTGACTTTTATTTCTGGATGAAAGCTATAAACAAATCTCCAGGTTCCAGGGGAAGGTTTTGTCAGTGTAATGTGTATCTGGTGCACTTCACTTTTGTGTGAATGACCGGGTCGCTCCTCCCCTCTCTTGAGCTCCAGCAGTCCGTCACCACAGGTTAGGTTAAGCCTTAGGCAGCACTTAGCGTGCTTGTATTCATGTCTAGTGCTTCAAAGCAACAGCAGAGTCGTGATCTAACCGATCTGATTCAGAAAAAGGGCTGGAGCACATATGCCTCATATTGCTAGACTCAAAAATGTTTATCGAACATTTTAGCTGGCAAAAATTCTCTTAATCTTATGCAATCATCATAGCCATTGCTTGGATATTGGGTAAATGTTTTTTTGCCAACGTTCGAGGAGCGTGTGTGCACTTTGGGATCCCTCCCACAACGTTGGCTCCTCAAGAGCAGTCAAACGCCCACCACAGACCTATCTCTTCATCGCTCTCTCTCCTTCATGCTAGCACTGACTTATGCACAGGAACAATCAACAACTTGATAAATATAGTTATTTCAAAGGCAAAGCTTCTAGCCTGTTTAAAGAGTATGTTCATTCGTTCTATTGCAAATTAGCTCTGTTGCAGCCATGCACATTATCCATTTTACAACCTCGCTCTGCAACTACAGGCTCTGTAAGCTGCCAATAAAACAGTGGAAAGAGCCACTGAGTCACCAACTCTTCAGCGAGCATACAAACGCACACATGACTCATCATTACAGCCAATATATGGCATGACATCGCAGTGTTCATACAGCCCTCCACAGTGTGCTCAATACATGTATCCACAGTTGTTCAGCTGAGAGAATAAACAACTCTTTAGAAGAACTCCTTGACCATTTTTAAAATCATGAATTGAAAACAATATTGTTATTATTTCATTATATATATATATAGGGAATCATCTGTTGTATATCATTGGAGTTTTCACCAAATGTTTTATATATATTTTCCTGTAGCTCAAACAGTAAAACAGGGAGCAAGAGCAAATCCTGTGTAATAGGTTTGATTCCCAGGTAATGCATGAATAAAAGCATCTACCAATTGCATAAATGCATCTAAAAGCATATCTAAAAAGTTATTTTAACACTATAATAATATGCAATCATTTCTAATAAAAGTGTACACAATCATGTACCATTAAAGGTACCTGAATGAACAACTGAAGAGCAACTAAACTGTTTTAAATATGATACAATTTGTAAGACACTTTTTGCGAGGCTGATGGAGTATAATTTCACATTTGACAATAATGATCGGCAGTTGACTGACTAATTCTTATCTGTCATTTTTCATTTGAAAGGTTTGTGGATTTTAATGCAGTCTCATGCTCACCAAGGCTGCATTTATTTGATCAAAAACAGTAATATTGTAAAATAGGATCACAATTTAAAATAACAGTTTTCATTTATATACCGTATAAGTGTAATTTATCCCTGTGATGGCAAAGTTGAATTTTCAGCATCATTACTCCAGTCTTCATTACTGTCACATGATCCTTCAGAAATCATTCTAATATGCAGATTTTCTGTGCTCACAGTAATATTTACTTATTTAAAACATATAAAATAATGAAGAGTAGAATTGTAAATGAAAAAAAAAAAAAAAAAAAAAAAATATATATATATATATATATATATAGAATAGAATAATAGAAAAATATGTTTAAAAACAGAACATACAGAAGTCAAAAGGACAATGCGGACATGTAGTTCATTTCTTTTCATAGTTTTCCCAAGGGGTCAAAAGTGTCAGACAGATGTAAGATCCTGCGTAAGCAGATGGTTCTTGTCCAGAATAAGCAGCAATGTGGATCTGATTTTTGCCAAAGATCTGGCTAGACAAGACTAACCCACATGTAACCTTACAATGACGCAAGTAAATATCTTTTGTATTAATACCTTTCTGTGGTGCTGAATAATTAGTTTGGCTTGGACTCATTTTTTCTCTGGTTCCAATATGGACCAGATGTGTTCTCCTTTTCCTCTGTGAATGTGTGTTGTTAAGAGCAGTGATGACTGAGGATCATGCTCGATTGCTAGGATTTAGTAAGGTGCAGAAACTCTGTAAATGTTTCCTGGCAGTTGGTTAATTCCTGGCTAGTTTCCTAACTGCCATATCCTTGCTGGTTTCACCCAGTTGTTTGTGTACAGTAAATGCCAAGAAATAAGGCCTGTATTCACAGAGAATTATGGGAAAATTACAACCTCTCCATGGAGAAAAAGTGCCAAAGTCACATACCAATAAATAGTATAAACCATTTTGCTAGTGTATGATGTATTGATGACAGTAATAATAAAACATTTGGTAACACTTTACAATAAGTTAACATGAATTAATAATGAACTGCACTTCTACATTTACTAATACATTATTAAAATTAAAATAAAAATGTTGTATTTGTTAACATTAGTTAATGCACTGCAAACTAACATGAACAAACAACGAACAGCTGGATTTTTATTAACCAACATTAACAAAGATTAATAAATACTGCAACAAATGTATTGCTCATTGTTAGTTCATGTTAGTTAATATACATAAACTAATGTTAACAAATTAAACCTTATTGTAAAGTGTTACCAAACATTTTATTTATAAAAATAGATGTAGGAAATCAGCTTTGTTTTATTTTAAAATTATTTAAAAAAATGACATGACAAATACACTTGTTTTTATACATTTTCAATATGTCAGGCCGAAACTTTCAGTTGAGGTCAAAGTAGAGCTGCCAAGAACAACTTTCAGAGCTTTAGACGTCTAGACTTAACTTCAGGCTCACTTTCACTTGACAGAAGAAAGTAATCCTTGACTCAGACAGATTTTAATGAATTTAGTCAATTATCAGCATTAATTCCATGATACATTCTGCTGATAAGAGGTTTAGAGCTGAAACTCTGTTGATTGAATCTCAGGTTGAATCTTCACAGACTGATCTAAGCTCATCAAAATGGATGGACTCTCTCGCTTTCTATCATCCTTAATTCTTTCATTTCTGAAGTCTGGCTCTCTGGACCGCAATGTCTCCCTAAACTGCTTCACATAGCATAAGAGAGGCCCGTTGTGGGTTTTGAAAGATGTGGAAATAATAGCATCAGGCTTTCCAATTCCAAAAGTTTGTGTTTGAAAACAGCAGCCTGTTGTTTTGTTCACATAGTGGGCCCTTATGTCACCTGGCTGTAGGCTTGGAGGATACCGTGTGAGTTTTGGCTCTTTGGTACGCTGTGGTAGTCTGTCATGTGATGCCAAAAATAGACATCGCTTCACTCAGTGGACTGAGGAAAAAAAAAAGAAAAGAAAAAAAGAAAAGGCCAGTGCAAATCCCTCTAGAACTGGTGCTTTCTAGGAGAGAATAAAAGAGTCAGGGCGACCAGGGCTCGACTCCCTCATAGATTCATCACAAATGTGCTCTTCTGTGGGTGTGCATTTAATATTAATATACATAATAATATAATATTATGTATATTAGTATGAAGAGATTGCCATTAAAACCATGTTACAAATGACAATAAGAAATGTCAAGAATGCATTTGGGCTGGTCTACAGTATGTTAATTGAAATGTCATCTTACATTTTGTCATCTCATGCAGAACATTCTAAGATAGGAAATTCCACATTTTGTCACAGCATGTTCATTTGTCTGTATGAACAAAATATAAACCGGTTGTTAAGATCATTCTTTGATGGGAGGAATGTTTCTTGTAATGCTGTCTGTTCTTTCGCTCACTGTGTCATAGAAAACGTGTATAGATTTGTTAGTTAGTTACAAGTTTACTGAATAATCCACCACCAGTTTTAACTGAATGGGAAAGAAAGTATTGAATGTAATATTATTGTTGTATGTTTTAAAAAGTTGTTTATTTGCCTTTATAAATTATTTTAAAATGCATGGTTTTATTTTTTTAATGAAAATTTTGCAATGACTTTTAATTTGAATGATTTCACTCTTGGTCCCACAAACCTAAGGCCTGATGCTCTCAGTTTCCAAAGAACAATTCAGTTTATATGTTATGTTATAATAAGTATTACATTTAATATCGGTTTTGTATGTTTCTAAAGTGATTTATTTCATTTTATAAATTAAGTTAAAATGTATGTTTTTATGTTATATGACCATTTTTACACTGATTTTATTTATGATGTCCCACTCAGGTATGATGCTCTATGAAGAACAATTCAGTAAAATGCTTACTGAACTACCACTACTCTCTTAAAGAGACAGCACCATTTCAAACATGTTTGCAATACAGAACACATAGAATAGTTGGAAACTGGGGTCATTAAAAAACAAATACGGTAATAAAATAGGAAAAATACTATAATACATCTAAAATTTAGCATCAGCTATTCATTGTTAAAGTATCTACACACATAATATAAGGGAGACAAAAAGGCATGTTTTTTTATGACCCATCAAATTCTAATCTATTTTTGTACATTTGGTATTCATTGTAAAAAAGGTAGTGGACATGTATAAATAATCTTTCTAAACAAGAACACCTAATCATCTGCAACAGGCAGTTTCGCTGTGCAGGTGACAATGGTTCATCTATATAGACTGACTGATTTAAAAATACCTGCGTCCTTGTAGAAAAAACTTGTACATTGTTCATCCTTCAAAAATGCTGTAGAGACTAGAGAAGCTGCAGAATTTTCCTATACGCTTACAAGTGCTTCTGTTCTCCTTTCAAAGACTGACACACCCCGGCTTAATCCAAACAAACAATTTGTAAAAGAACCGAGTCATCAGAAGCAAGTTGTCAAGGGTGTGGGGGGAAATAAAGAGAGTAAGAGAATGGATAAAGAGAAAGAGTGGGGAAAGCAAAAAAATAAATAAAAAATTCTACCAAAACAAGGAACAAACAAACTCCTGCTCTAGTCTGCCATGCGTAAATCTTATGATTCTCTGAAAGTGCGCTGCATCACTGACTCATTTTCCGTACTCTGCATACAGATGATGTCATTGGTATATTTGGGAGGACAAACAGAGACCGTAAGTGTGTTTGACATAATGGGGTCTGACAGAGTTGGTCACAAACTAGTCTTCCCTCATCTTCATCTGAATAGTGACAACCACAACCTGCCGAAACACAAGATAAAATAAGGAAGACTGTGTCTGTATTGGTCACCCATTGGTCACTATACAGTGACGCTCCACAAACTATATTGGTCTTGAAAAAGTTATTGAAGATGATTGAGCAAGACATGGGCACAACTTCACGAACACTAAATTCCTACGAGTTTTGTCTTAAAAGCAAACTGAAAAAAGGATGTCATTTAATCCAATATCTTCACTTGCATTGGCTTTTTCTTGGAAATGAGATTCTGTGGCCTTGGACGTTAGTAGCATTTAAATCAGAATCCTTTGAAATGAAAAGAAGGCCTGGCAATCGACCAACAAGAAATCGGGCATATAAAGTATAGAAAGCCTGTCTGACATCCCATGATGCATTTGCTTTAAATTGGTTTAAACGAGAGCTGGAGAAAATTTGTGGTACCAATGGACTCATTCTCAGTTGCTTTCACTGATCCTCCCACCACATCACACTGTCACTGACTGTCAATCAACTATAAGAAAATGATGAAAAGTACAGAACGTTTTCCCAATTGTGTGTGCTGTAGATCTGGATATCCTCAGCGTCCATGAACATTTAAGAAGTAATGAATATGAGAGTGATCTATGACCCTGTTAGAGCTGGGTGGAACAATCACATGGAGACGTTTCAGTCCGAGAGAATCCGTTTGCTGTGAGATGTCCTGGAGGTAGATGACGCAACAGTGCAGGGAGAAGGGTAGAGCTAGTCACGCGTTTGCCAGTCCACTGTTTTCATCAGGCATGCTCCCCTGCAACAGGACAGTGTGTGTCACCACCACTGTCATAGCAGAACACTCACTCAGCACGAGCTAACACTCAAAACCATGCACAAACACAAATAAGAGCAAGCAATCACAAACACAGTTGGTCGCGCAATATTCTTATTTACACCGACGAACACACAGGCTTTTCCTCAAACAGCGGAATAAGTCTGATTTAGTGGTTTTCATTACATTTTCCTTACTAAATAAATAAACTCATGTTTAACCGACATATTAGCAAATTAGACTTTCAAATGAGCGCCAGTTATGCTCTGCGCTTAGGAGGGGCTTCACAGATGTCTGACTGAGACACTGCCATGATGCAAACCCTTGCAAGTCGGCAAATCACCCTCCGTCTGCAACCTAAGATATCGTAATGAGAGTTATTGAGCAGAGATACGGCAGACCAAAAAGTATCCTATATATATATATATAGAGTGAGAAAAGTCTTAAAACAAACACTGTGGAAGGCTGGAGGAATGATTGCACACATTATTTATCACATATTAAATCCCAGTGACATGTTGTGGAATTCAGTGTAAATCGATAGGTACCGGTATACACATATACAAGATATTGTTTGACAGTTTGGACATTTTTTGTGTTTTTGAAAGGTGAAAAAATAAATAAATAAATGTAATACTGTGATATATTATTACGATTTCAAATACTAATTAATTTAAAAATGCAAAATGTAATTTATTGTGATATGATGGCAAATTTCATTACTCGAGTCTTCAGTATCACATGATACTTCAGAAATCATTCTAATATGCTGATTTGTTGAAAACAGTTGTGCTGCTCAATATTTTTTTGGAAATTGTGATACATATACATTTTTTTTTTAGGATTCTTTGAATATAAAGTTGCAAATGTATTAACTGTCACTTCTGATCAGTTTAATTCTGGCTGAATAATAAAACAGACATTAAAAAAAATAAAAAAATAAAGTGTGTATTACACATAGGCTACATACTGTATGCTGCAACATATATTTAATATACTATTATTAATGCATGAAGTGTATGTTTTTAACATCACTTCTAAAATAACTACAATAATAATAATAAAAAGTTTGGCCTATATTATAATTTATAGTAATTTTTTATTAACAATTGTCTTGGAATCCTAGGTAAACATCACAAATATATTGATAGTGGCTGGGGCGGAGGTGTCCCTTTCATTTATTTGCTACCAGCTCACTCACATCAAAGCATCATTTCAAGTCGATTCGGACGTGAACAAAAGTGATGATGTTCAAGCGGGTGAGTTGTTTACTTAGTCCGTCCTTTCCCATCAGTTCCTCTGATTCAAGCTGATTTGTGGACCTGCTGGAAGCATGAGAGGAGGGCAATTGGCCAATCATCGTAATAATAAGAATATGTCCTTATCGCACTGATCACACCACTATTGTGATTTAAACACAATTTGAGCTTACGTTTTAAATATATTTATTTACTCTCATTTATTTTCTCCATCTACTTTTTGGAAGAGCCTTGTCTGCCTTGCCATTCTTTAACTTTGTGTATGTACACTCTTAAGTATGTATCTCAAATATGGACAAACCCTACCGTTGGGTTTAAATTTTTGAACCCAACGGTTGGGTTTGTCCATAATTGACCCAAACATGGGTTGAAACAACCCAGCATTTTTTATAGTGTAGAAGCTTGCCTGTTTATGGAAAATAGTATGGTACTTGAGACTGATGCATTCATAAAATTTCATTGCTTTTGTTCAAAACAACCCTCTAACTGCTGGGAGAGGCGCTGTGTGTTTGTTAGGGGAGCAACTGAGCCTTTGATTGTGGTAGCATTATGCATCTGGCCTCCACATTACATCAGATATGTGTGACATCTCCTCAAAGCCTTCAGGCTCTGAGATCCCACACCTTAGCGCATCAGACCAAGTAAGAGTGCCGTGATTTAAAAATCGCCATGTATCTGTGCAGAATTAGGCTATATTCAGCGGGAATCGCTTCGATATCTAAGCAGGTCAGATAATTGCAAACAAATCCTAAAACACAATTTTATAGACTAGTGGATAAAATTGACATGATTTAAAAATGTATTTTCTACCCGGCATCCCTCAGCACGAAGCTAAAAAACAGGAGCAACTCCCTCGCTCGCTCTCTTTCTATCCGTCATACACACTTATATAACTCTAATAAAAGACACAGCTTGCGATGAGGATTTGATTTAGTGTGTCTTTGGAGTATTCCGAGCCATGTTGCAGCCCGTGGCCCAAGAGGAGAGGGAAGGAGAGGGGAGGGGGTGAGGAATGGAGACTGGACACACTCATGTGGAAAGGAGGATCTGGCCTGGAGGTGCTCAGCCGACCCTCACAGCCCCATCTCGATGTGGTTATGTGTGTGTGGCCATGTCAAGGAGGGGGGTGTCTGTGGAAATGAGATTCCGAATGCAAAATATGTGGGAGAAGTTAACCATGCATAACCATGTATGAATGTGTGGCTGAGCAAAATGTCATATTTCTACGCCTAACTAGACATGCATGCCACATGAACATGGATGGGTTTGTGTGTTCATTTAGGCGCTCATGTGATGTAGACATAATTACGCGTGTGTGACATGTTTACGTGCACGCCTCCCTTCCAGAATGCAGAGGATGGACACGGATCCGTCCCAGGGTGACAAACACATGCCGATGTAAAAGTGTTTCAACACACACACCTTGCATGACAGCTCTTCGTTATGACAAATGGAAGCAGACGTGTACTGCCCCGCTGGCCCTCCTGTCACATCCCCCTGCAATGACACACAGCAAAGAGGGAGACAGCTCGCATTTATTCAAATAAAATAATATAAAAAGAAACAAACAACAACACATACTTAGCATTCATAATCTAAAAGACGTCAGCAGAGAACAAATATACACTGCAGCACTTTAATCTACCTCATATTTCTGTAAAGAGTTGTATTCACTTGAGCCGCAGAGCTGTGAAAGTGCCCTGATGATCAGGTGATTGGGAATAAGGGACCGGCCAGTCAGTATATTTGGCTGGGTATCTCCTCTGCAGTGCACCTTTACTTTGGAGCTTCTGTCTCAGTTGCATTGTTAAATTTGGTTTGCTGCAAATTTTGGGAGTGACTACTTGATATATGCTGTCCTTTCCATGAGCATTTGTCCATGAATAATCAATCAGGTGTTTGGTTTATAGCCAGTAAAGTGTCCTTACAGGTACTAGAGTAGCTGCAAAGAGGAAAAAAAATAAAAGCTTTACCTAAAAAATTGCCTCAAGTGATTCCATGAAGGCAATGGACTCTTGTGCTTACAAAACTCTGCTTGTTAACGTAGCCAGACTTGAGTTGAATCAGCGACCGGTGCCTGTTCTACTGAAACTCTCCATCAAGTCATGTTTGATAATCCATGACCAATCTCATTTCGTTACAGATCTATTACTGTGCCTGAATTCATTCATGCAAGCACAACGTTTGAAGATTAATGTAAACTGTAGTTATATAATTTACTTACATAATGACACAAAGTTAAGACCGACAGTATTTTATGACACCTTTAATAACTCGGTAAAAATATCGGTAACACTTTACAATAAGGTCCTTTTAGTTAATATTAGTTAATGCATTAACTAAAATGGTAACACTTTAGTTTAGGGTTCAATTCTCACTATTAACCAGTTGCTGCATATTACTAGGATATTGACTGTTTTTAGTACTTATAAAGCACATGTTAATGCCTCATTCTGTATGACCATATTCTACATCCCTTAATCCTACCCTTAACAACTTAACAACTACCTTATTAACTATTAATAAGCAGTAATTAGAAGTTTATTGATGCAAAAAATTGTAGTTAATAGTGAGAATTGGACCCTAGTGTAAAGTTTGACCACTAAAAATACTAACAGTGAGCAATTCACTATAGTCTCTATTTATCAATATTTGTTAATGTTGGATAATACAATTACAACCATTCATTGTTAGCTCATGACAGTTTAGGTCCATTAAATAATTTTAACAGATAGCTACTACTTTTAATTTTAGTAATGGTTGAAATGAACATGAACTAAGATTAACAATACTTCCTAATTTTTTTCATTGTTAGTTCAGAGCAACTAATATAAGGAACCCTATTGTAAAGTGTTACCAAATTATTTTCCTCCAGAGTCAAGAAGCGTGCAGCTCGTCTCCCTTCATTCCACTTCCTTCCTTCCTTCCTTCCTTCCCTCCTTCATATTCAACATCTCATTTATTTTACAGCCTCAGTTTTTTTCCAGCAGGGACAGCGGCTCGACAGCCTAAGATGCTGTAGCATTTGAAAACACAATACACATTTAATAGAACATAAAGGTTTACACTTGTTCAATTATGATCACACTGCAGCATTCAAACCAGTGTTCTGCCTATCACAGCGGATGGATACTAAAGGCTGAGCCAGAGGATAAAAGTGTGTCTAGAACAAGAGTTAAGAGTCATCAATGTTTCAGTAAGGCTGCGTTGTGCTGTGTTTTACATCCTATTGCAATGGATGCCTAAATCAGTGGTGGGGAGAAAAAGCTGCCGAGAGATACAGCTGGAATGAAGAAAAAGGGGCACTAGGGCCCAGCTAACCTTAAAACAACCACCTACTGCGAGGAACTCCACAGTGTCCGAGTGAATTAGTGCGGCCCTGTGGGATGGCATGGCTGATATGAGTGAATGGCAGAGTGAAGAGCAGTAATGGATTATCTGACACTCATTTCATGACATCACGACAACCCCACCTGCTTGCTCAATGTGAGATCCTCGTGTGACTTTCCACTGGACCTAGTAAGACCATGACAAGGAGTTCAGTGTTGATTTCATGCAAACTCATTATACATCAAACAATTTACATACTGTACATTATCCAATTTAATACACAAAGGCTAAAGGTATGCTAGCTTGCTGAGCAGTTAAAGAACAGAAAATCTATAGTCTTGTTTTACCATTATAACATATCATACCAATGTAAGATGACAAATCATATGCCGAGTGTGTAGGTTTCATAATCAGGCACTCAATAGAGCAAATAGGTACCAGTTAATAAAAATATGTTCTAAGAACGCATTGCTAATGTTACCATTAAGCTATAACAATCTTATTTCTGAATGTTCTCTGAACATACAGAAGTTTTAATTTTAATTTTTTTTTCTCATGGTAATGCAATTGTTTAGGAAACATTTTTTCAATCTGCAAACATTTTGAGAACGTTACATTTGAATGTTCTCTGAACATTCTGAAACAAGTTGTAACATTTAAAAAAAGTTAGACGAATGTCCAACTAAAATGTTTCGGAAGAAAAGTGTATAAATGTAGATATGATGTTTTTGGGCTAATGTTTTGAGAACATTATTAAAGACCAGATAACAATGTACAAATATTCTATTGATGTTATTGGAAGAATGTTTGTTCATAACTTTGAGAGAACCTTTTCCAGAATGTTTTGAGAACATTGTTAGCTTCACTGTAAAAAAAAGAAAAGTTGACTTAACTTAAAATTATAAGGCAACTTGCTGCACAGATTTTTTGAGTTGACTCAACTAATAGAGTTTACTCAACTGGAGATGTTATAGTTGAGTCAACTCAACTATAGAGATGTTTTAGTTGAGTCAACTCAAAAAATCTTTGCAGCAAGTTGCCTTATAATTTTAAGTTAAGTCAACTTTTCTGGGTTGACCCGTTTGTGCAGGGAGACTCAATTGTTAATGACACTATTGACGTCTGATATACAGCGTTGCCGTGTCTGACAGTGAATATTGAGAAATATCTGATCACTGGATGTCGGGATCAACCAAACAGAATCAAATATTCCAGAGAGTTGCGTAATGAGCTCCCAATAGTTGTACATTTCTATGCATTACTCACGACAACCTCTAATATGCATAGCGTAGTATCTAGTAAAATAATATGGATAACCTAATGTGAATTGGGAAAGCATTACATCCCAGAATTCAAAATAAGCTTTCCTCAACACGGGCTTAAAAATGAGCCTTGCCACGGTGCATCTGTGTGAGATGTTTGACAGCAAGAGATAAAGCTTGCATAAGCAGGATGTGGCTAAGCTGAAGCCGTTCCCCAATGAGGCGGTGATCACCTTCAGCCGTTGAGAGAGGAAAGCCAGGGGGAGATGAAAACGGGCAACTCAGTGTGATTAGGTATGTGCTTTCTGTACAAACAATCAAGATGGCAGATGTGCCACTGTGAATTACCTTGTAATGTTAGCGAACGCTAATCCCTCAGCACATTCGTGCCCTTTGCTCCCTTTATCAAATAATGTCTGCTGATATGAGCAGAGTGTGTTGTCAGAGATACCACAGACAAGGCCATGGGGAGAGGAACTGTGCTATTAGCAGCCTCTTGAGTGGATAGAAATCATACTAACTTTTTATTGTTATAGGGGTGACGTTAAAAATCAACTGGAACTAACTTTCCGTTTACATGCTGTCTGACTGTATTTGTTCTAAACTAAGTAAACACAATTGGCTCCATTGAGCAAACAATCATAGTTTAATATGTTATACTGGTGTGGTTATGTTTGATCTTGTTGGTGGAGACTTTCCTTTAAACTCATTTCAGCTCCGAATTATTTTAAGCATGTCACCATCCACTAGACAGGTATTTGTCTAAGCATATTTGACTATAGTCGTTGAGTAAATGGTTATTTAAAAAAATATTTAATATAGCCAAACAGATTGGCCTCTTAATTTATTGGTACATTGGGATAGTATGAATATCAGAATATAAGAAATTACAATTTTTAGAAAGTTTAATTGTCTTTAATGTGTTTGTTTTTCTACTTTAGAGTAAGGTGATGATCTATGACATTCTTTTCATATGGATTATTTCAGCACTGTTATCTTTAACAAAAAGAAAAACTAAAATGATTCAAAATAATATCTGTTAATTGAAATAATGCTGAAATAAAATAACATGTACATTTAAAAAACTGAAATGAAAATTTGAACTGAAGTAAAATAAGTACTAAAATGACTAAAACTGAAATAAACGTGTATTAAAGCTAAAAAAAAAATGAATTGAAATGACAAAAACAACACATCACAAAATTACTAAAACTAAAATGAAAACTGAAAATAGAAAAGCTAATTCACAATATTAATAAATACAAAAAGAGCATATAAACAATACTAAAATAACATATTACATTTGTATAGTGTTAGTGGGTTAAAGGTGGGGTGGAAGGTAAGGTGGAACTATATTTGGTGTGTGAGATTTTCTACAGTGTGCCACAGCTGACTGAATTTGTAGCCGACAGACTGAGGGGTTTTATTTTTAACAGTTTAAGTTTCTTGACAACTCAGTCTACGTTGTCTCTTCCAGGTCCAGATGGACAGCTCCACTGATACCCTTTGCTTATTCATTTCATGCCAGAAAGAATCAACATTCTGAATGCCAAAAGATTTTCCCTGTCTTTTAGCAATATTCTCTTTTCTATGGTTCGGGTCCAGCGTCACACCCTCCAGTTTGCCCTTTATCTAGAATCTGCACTAGGAGAGATTTGTGGCTCAGCTGTTCACTTGGTACTGTGCTCTGAATGACTTTTATGTGCTAATGACTCTGTTTAATGAAACCTTGTAAAATTCTGCACATGGCGAAGAAAGCATAATTTAAAGACTTGGAGATTTCTAGCTCACTAAATTGCAGCACTGACGGCTCTGCTTGGGCCTTTCTCCATACTTTCTTAATGATTCAAGCTTTCCAGTGTAGGCTACGTGGCAAGTAGGGCATGTTTGTACATTTTTCATTTCGTTTCTGGCACGGAGATAATAAAAACAAAAGACTTTAATTAAAACATATACGAAAATGAATGTTGACAAAATAAAAATGTCATAAAATATGTCTATAATGAAAACATGACTAGAAAGATAACACTGCTAGATCATAATAACCAATCACATCCTACATGAGATTGATCAGATAGCCTATAGCCAGCATAAAAGTAATATTACAACTTACATCTGCAGAAAAGGACGCGAATGCGCACGTGAACTTGACTAGGTTTGTCTGAATGTGTAACTCCCTTACGTTGTGGATGCGCTCTTTCCCCTAACAACAATGCTGAAACACTGGCGACTAAAGCATAAAGAATTTACAACGTTCTATTAAAATGTTGTTCTCATTTTATAGTGTCAAGTATATGGCAGATTGGCACAGCACATCTTGCACTTGTAGTTTCATGATCAAAGTGATTCCAGGCATCACTGCACGCTTTCAAATCCATAGTTTCACTTTATTTCGCAGGTCTGGACAGCATGCTGTCCTTATGTTAACCAATCAGACCTCTGGTACCGCCCCAAATGCCGCAGTAGCCAATCAGAAAAAAAATACATTTTTGGTCACAACGATCATCGTTTTCATGATTGATAGTCGCTGTCACATCGGAGTAGCTACTAGATTACTCGTACGTAGCGCTAAATGGCAAGATGGTACAGTTTTATGTGACATTTAAAAATCATTTATGGAAATATCTGTCGCAGACCTGATCGGAGATAGGCTACCTATTTTGCATTATAATCTTACTCAAATGAGTAACGTTACGAAGACTAAATAATTGAGTAACGTTAGGCCTACAGCAAGTAGCTACTGTAATTTTTAAAGATGTAAATTAAAAATGGATTAAAAAAAAATCAGGTAAAGCTATTAGCTTTTCCAGTTCACAGTATCACCATAGCAACTCTCTTGGAGACTAAATACTTTATAAAATGCCAATGTCATAGGCCTACATCTTTGTATGGTAGAATGATTGCAGCAGTAGCCCGCCAGATATTGGAAATAGTAAAATAAATACCAGACAACAAAAATCCAGGCCATAAATCTGGATCATATTTACATGACTCTTGAAGTTAGATCGTGGCATATACAGATATATAGACATTCTGAATTTTTAAATGTATGCAAATTTTTATTAGGCCTAACGTTAACGTTAATCCGTAAGTGGGCGCTTAATTTATTATCCTACCTCTAGCAGGTGGTTTCTCTGCTAGTAGTGGCTAAGCACGTCCATATGCAGTGTACACTTACATATGAAGGTTACAGGAGGACATTTGGAAAGATCAGAGGCTCTCAGCGGCTGGGGAAAATCTCCCGTTTAATATAAAGCTGAAGTAGCACGGAAAATGAGAAAGCGTTACTCTGTAAACCAGCTGAACAGCACTGCCATCTAGAGGCGCCTACAAGCCACAACCATCTGCTGGACTGGTGAGAACTGGAGCATATGAGGCCTCCTTCCAGTCAGAATCACTAATTACGTGTTGAATTGCCTGTCACAAGGCGTATATTTAGTACTGACAGTGATATTAGTCTTAGTAATGAGTCTTTTTCTCAGCCTGAATGGTTTTAGTCTATCACCAGGAACATTAAGGTAATAACAAATCCTGGCAGGCTACTACTTCTCACCCCTGCCTAATCAAAGCTATCCATTCAACACATGCAGTGAGGTCTGCAAAGAAAACTATAGATCTCCTCAAACACCAAACCGCCCGTAAGTCAGGTAAGATCAGAATCTTCAATCATGGATGTTTAGTGTGCAAAGATCTGTACTAAAAGAACGTAAGATGGCAGTTTATTAAGCATTAACTAGCGTGACTGTAATATTGCAGAAAGCATTCATGCTTAAGCGCTTGGTTCAATTACGGGCACCTTAGGAAAGATTCCCACTGAGATGTTTTAGCAACTTGAATATGAGCTCCAGGGGGTCTACTTCAAATGTTCTTATTCCGCCCCTCCAGTTAAGCCAATACATCAACACCTCTCATAATGGGAGTGGGGGAACGGATTCCGACAGCTGGTTTGTTTGCCGTCGGATTCTGTGCTGTTCTACACAAAGAGGAACTAATATGTATATAAATGATGCTGGTCAAGCTCCATCCCACACAAAGAATATAATAAACATCCATTAAGCCACTACATCAACACCTCTCATAATGGGACAGCTGAATTGTTTGCTGTCGGATTCTGTTCCCCCCATGTTTCTTACACAGTGAGGTTCTAATATTCATCAAACTGATGCTGATTAATTGGCCATGATAGCCTAGTGGTCTCTGCAGTGACATTTAGCACTGTTGGGCTTTTGGGCGACCCGAGTTCAAGTCCCGGCTCTTGATTTTTTCTCTATCCCATACTCTCCTACCATAATAAAAGGCAAAAACTCCCAAAAATGATTCTTTAAACTGATGCCAGTTAAACTCCATCCACACACAAAATAGAATCAGCCTTTTTTAAGCATTGGGAGTCTGATAAGACGAAAATTAGAAGCAGAAAAAAGAATTGGCTATTCCCTTTATTAAGAACCCCTCCCTATCCCTTCTGGCAGTGTCTGGTGGTTCCACAATCCCCGACCCGGCTGCTTGATTGGCGGAGCTGTTTTCCACAGCACCGGCTGTGATGTTTTTTTTTCTTTTAGGGAACATACAATTCCCATGGGCTTAACAGATGATTGTTTTGTAGACACTCTCCTCTTTTTAAAAACGTAGTAATGCTCCATTAATTGAATAACTAATCTTGTCAGGTATTTAAATGCCATGACAGGTTAAAGGATAATTAATGCATTAACCACATGAAACATTTTAATATTGGGGATGGCTGCTATTTTTGAATAAAAAGCATTGAAGCGCTAATGTTCATTGTTATGACATGAAGGTGAAGTTTTAGGAGCTGCAGTCAGTATTATAAAGAAGAGCCAATTTAGGATGACAGGCATAATACTGCAAGGTTAAAACTTTAAATCTATCAATGAGACTACTGCTTTATAAATGAGCAGTGTCAGGACCTTGGATTTCAGCTAGGAATAAAAAGAGCATGACACAACACGTGTAACTCATCAACTAAAAGAGGAATAAACTATCAAGAGAGAAACTTAATAACAAAGGACAAGCAATTCCATCTTTAAAGCGAATCAGTTTATATAGTTTGGTTTACAAAAATGTCTGTATACAGTATGTAATTTTCTCCCAGTACAAACTAACGCATGACTCATTCAGTGAGAACATACAACTAGATGTATTTACAGCGCAAGCAATCATACCAACAAAATAAAAATGAAAACGTAACCACATGTACTACTCACTACTGGTAGCCACTACGGTTGAAGAGGTAGCTTCCACAGTTAGACAATGCATCCCATTTTTGATTAGATGTGTCCTACAAAAATAATTTACAACATACTGACATCTCTAAACCTCTCTCTCTCTCACACACACACACACACACACACACACACACACACACACACACACACACACACACACACACACTTTGGAATTCTGTCAGTTCTAGTAGCTACGACCTGCAAGGCTTGTCAGTTGATGCCAGAGCTTATATGACTGGCAAAATGGCATCCACTTTGCAAACATGTTAGAAGACCAGAGGAAGGTGTTGACATTCGGTATCTAAGGCAAACAAACACACATTTCCTTTCACTTGAATTCCTGAACATACATGGACAAAGGTATACAAGTAGAATCATTATGATGAAATGTTCTATATTCCTGAACACAAAAACATACTTTGGTCCCCTTGTCCATCCCAAATGACATAGCTTAATGGCAACCTCAACATCAATATATTATACAGCTGATCACAAGGATGCTACTGTATGGATGTTAAGTGTAGAGGAAAAAAAGGGTTTTCATAAGGACAGGCTATGAATTTTAAAGACCTTGGTACAAAGCATGTAACATCAGCTCTTATGTAGGGATGCACAATATTCAAGATCAAGATATTTTCATTTATAAGATTTTTTATTTATAAGATACAATTTTTATTTTATTGGGATTTAACAATATAGAAAATTAAATTTTGCATGCTCATTTTTCATATTTTTACATTTAGATTATGTTTGCAGTCATCAAATTCTCAATTAAAGATAATCTTTAAAAACGAATAATTTATAACACTGTTAAATGTAATCTTAAGAAAATCTTAAACTTTTCATGTTACATTATGTCGTGATGCTTAAATTCAGTTGTAGAATGTAAAAAAAGATTTTCACTTTTAGAGTTTTATTTTTAATTTATTTTTAGACCTAATAGTATAAATATTAATATATATAGTTTATCAACCATAACATGACTAACGTGAAACCCATTTTTTTCACTACCAGTGTACAAAATACACATCAAAATGATCTAGTGACTTAATAGCAGAATAAAATAAAAAAAAAGTGTAGTTTGCCATTCATTCATCAAAGCATTTCCATGTCTTAAAATAAATTATTAGAAACTTACTAGTGATTAAGGAAGCGCTCTGGTCAAGACATCCAAAGGTCATTATATAACATAAATTAAATATGATTTCTTTTCATAAACAGTTAATAGAGTACTGGCATGACTGGATCACTCTTTTAGCTGAAGGAGAGGACTGTTTTAGGATCACTTTCAGAAAAAAACAGGCAAGGAATGAATGCTTTTCCACATTATGGTCAACTTGAACTTACTCAGAAATGAGAGGGCATGAACAAGACAGCAAGAACATTACATTCTCTTCGGCAAACTGGAACTCCAGTATAAGGAAGAACTTTGCTACATAGACAGTCAGGCTTTATGATGACAACAAGGAATAAGAAAAAAGACAATCAACAATGGCACATATATCCCTGCTTTAAATCGAAAGGACAAACGTTTTAAAGAATAAAAGGGAAAATATATTTTTCTCTTCTAAAAATGCCCCAAGAAAATAAACAGACAAGTTCTACACTTGCAAACTGAAAGGCAGGCACTGGGAGATAAGATTACTGAGTCCATCCTACTGTCAATCACCCCTGGGTGCCAATGCAACTGAATTTGGCTGAGGGGGACAGGAAACAGAAAATAAGACATGTTGTTTTGCTGACAACATTTGGCTCAGAGAGTCTTTCTGTATTGTCAGATTCCCTTTTCATGGATTTGGTCTATATTCACTCAAACACACACGCACACACACACACGCACACACACAAGTGTGAAAAGTGCTTCCGGTCTGTTTGTCTCAATGGCTCTGCAGCCACGTGTCCAGCCCCTCCCTGTTCTCTGTCCTTGCGGAGCAGGGACACTCCACACCCTGGAGGACTCTGTGAGGAAGTGAGTGTGTGAGTGCTCGGGGCTGTGAGCTCAGTCTGTCATGCGGGGGAGGTTATAAGAGTAGTGTACTAAAGGGAGGCCGCGGCTCTGACAGAAACAAGCTCGGCCGCAAGCCTGAACCTGCTCCGAACTGTCTGACACAAACGAATCGCCCTCGTCTCCATATTCTGACTGGGCGGAAAGCGTCCCGGTGTCGGGCCAGTACCCCTCTGAGCTCAGGCACTGAGATGCGTTCGCCATCAGGGCAGGGCAGCTGTGGGACTTCACTAAATGTCTGCAGGCTGAGGAAGAGGAGGAAGCAGAAGAGGAAGATGTCCTGATGTGGAGGGCGGGGTCACAGTGTTCACACATTCCCCGAGTGTTGCTGTGCAACTTTGTGTACATTCCGCAATCGCTAGACAAGCCTTCGCCGTCGTCAGATAGCGCCGAGCCTCCTGCTACCGTCCCTTTAGTGACCACTTTACCAACCAGCCCGCCGCAACCTCCGGCCCTCCCCCGTCCTCTAAGCCGAAGCCAGTCAAATCTGAAGGAGGGACTGAAGCAGACGTACAGCACAGGGTTCAAGCAGGCAGAGAGGGGAAAGAATATGAGCGTCACGGATTTGGCCATCTCCGGTCCGCCCACTGCATTACTGGTCCCGGCCAGCAGGGGAGCGAATGAGAAAGCCGCTACAGGACAGAAGAAGATGCAGTTGGTGAAGATGAGCCAGGCAATATGCCTCACAGACCCGGCCTGCTCGGGGTCAGCCAACTGGGCACGACCCAGTCTGCAGTATAACCGCATATAGACAACCGCGCTCAGCAGGTACGCTAGTGTGTTCAATAGCACCAGGGCCACTGTGAACCCCAGACCTGGTCCGGGACCTCCAGAGAAGGGCAGGCAGAGAGGAGAGCCCATGGCAGATTCATGATACAGACTGAGGCAGGCCGCCACGATAGATACCAATCCCAACAGGAGTGCAGCGATACCAAACCTTCTTCGTCGTTCCCTCCTTTCGCTACTGGACCTCAGAGCTCCCGCCTTCCCCATCAGAGCCCTCACAGCAAAGCAACGCTCCACCGCAGCTAACGCCAGCAGCAGGACAGCCCACTCTGATGAAAACACAGCAAGGAAGCCCACCACCTGACATCCGGCACCCGTTTCCCACCACACGCCATACTCTGCAAACGAGCCCCAGGTGACGGCATCCAGGAGTGTCAGTGCTGCCACGTAGACCCCTGTCAGCAGGTTAGCGGAGGCCAGGAGAGCCACCAGGAGTCGGGATGGGGAGAGAGGAGAGGTGCGTGGGGAGAAGGTGGCTGCAAGCACCAGGCAGTTGAAGAGGAGCGCCACCAGGCAGATGAACCACACGGTCAATCGGATCATCCAGCTTCCCAACAAGTGTTCACAAGGTTTAAATGCCCCTGAAATAAATGCATAAGAGTGTATAAAAGGCTAAGTCAATATTTTATGTTTAAAAAAAAAAAGATTAAAGATCCAGCATTTATTTGATCAAAAATACAGTACAAAAAATTATATTGTGAAATATTATTACAATCTACAAAAACTTTTCTTAAAATGTAATTTATCCCTGTGATGGCAAAGCTGAATTTTCAGCATCATTACTCCAGTCTTCACTGTCACATGATTCTTCAGAAATCATTCAAATATGCTGATTTGGAGCTCCTTACTGACCCCAAACTTTTGAACGTTAGTGTACAGTACATAATAGGAATTATTAAAAATAAAACAAAACGGCCAATATGGTACAGATGTTTTGTGCATCCCATAGTAAATATGTGTTATGGTGGTAATAATTCTGTGAGTATCTTGTAACATTAGATTACCAAGAGTTCTCTGGCTGTAGCAAAAGGAGAGAAAAAGAGACTTCTTTGTATTTACCCGGTGAGGGTGAGCAGTGCATGACTAGAGGAATCCTTTCCATCTCTTCCTCACCACCTAACAAATACATTTATAAGCATGTTGTCAACTATGAGAAACATAATACCACACATAAACACAGCCAGACCACCTCATTCAATCACATGTGGCCACATACACCAGAAGCTGCTGAGCTTAACAGCATTATACTATATGCCAAAAAGTCATACCAAATGTATTTCTCCGCTCGTCATCCTCAGCTGGGTTAACTGCACTGTCACAAGTCACAAAAGCACAACACTGGTAGGCATAGGGAACCGTAATGGACCTTTGGGGACAAAGACAGAGATGGAGTGAGAGAGTGAGAGAGAGAGAGAGAGAGAGAGAGAGAGAGAGAGAGAGAGAGAGAGAGAGAGAGAGAGAGAGAGAGAGAGAGAGAGAGAGAGAGAGAGAGAGAGAGAGAGAGAGAGAGAGAGAAACTGATTAGGAAGACATGAAGAGTTACTTAATTATCTGGGTTTTGATCAAAGAAAGGCTCAAGGTCTCTGATTTCTTGAGTATACTCTGAGTGTGATTACAGAGAACGGGTGAAGGTAAGGATGTCACATCATTATTCATATAAACTGAACTGGGACACAGGAGCAACCTTAATGACCTGTAATCAGTCACAGGCACATGAGTAAGGCTGTGAAGAGCTCTACCTGAGTTTAGGCAGACTTTTAGACATTAGACCGTTCCTCAGTTCCACATTTCCAGTCAGTTTAAGCTGGTTCAGTGCACTCAGTCCTGCGGTAGGAACACTGGCTAGGGAGTTCAGACTGAGATCCCTAATGGCATGATGGAAAAACGGCAATTATATTCCTGTACACACACACACACACACACACACACACACACACACACACACACACACACACACACACACACACACACACACACACAAGAAAGCCCTGTATGGCTTTGTTGTTTAATCAGAGGCAGAAACTGCATCAAAGTACTTTTAATATCTAATTAAAGAGCAATGTATGATAAATTAAATCATGACAATTATATTTTCAATTTCCCAGCAGTTTTTCCACTGAAATACAATGAATGTGAATAATTATGAGAGCATACAATTTGACTAAACACTCACAGGTTGGTGAGAGCGCTGAGAGAAATGAAAGCGTCTCTGTGGATGAACTTGATCCGGTTTCTGCTCAGGTCTCTGTAGAGCAGTGTGAAAACAAACATACACAAGCTAAACATATACAGATGGCTCTGGGTAAAGATTCAGATTTCAGGGATCTGGCCTCTGGCCGCGAGTTCACTGTGAGGAGATGTGATTAGTGAACTGCTATTCACTTGATTGAAAAAGTCATTAGCTGGTCATTTTACACTCATGTGTTGCTAGGTGTGCCTTAAAGCTCTCTTAACCATTTAAGACACCTTTATAACAGTTAAAGTGCCATCTATGGCATAGAATAATGTGACGCATGTGCACACCCAATTTCGTGAAGTTCTACGCATATCAGGCAGAAAGAGGGCCATTTTCAGCCATTTCATGGAATCTGCCATATAAATGCAGCATTTTTACACTTTTTTAACAGTAATAGCCCCACCATGGGCCGATCTCCATAAAAGTTTGCATGCTTCTTTAGAATCATGTGCCACATGTGTTCACCTAAGTTTTGAGCTTTCATCTGTGATAGGCTTTTAGGTTGCCTACTTTCTAAATGACCCAGCTATAGCTATCCAAAGGCCAAAGCAATTTTTTTTCTTTTATAATTATTGACCTAGAGAGTCCAGAGAATTGTGACGCAGGGGTTTTATTAAGGTTGAGCCAAAAACCTAGGAGTAATTAGACAAAGGTGGTTTTTGAAATAATCTCCCATATTTAACAAACGATTCGATTGACAGCGACGGTCCTAGAGGCAAAGTTGCTCAGGATGAGGAGTTCTACCACACGGCATGAACGTGTGCGAAAAATCATGCGGTATACAATCCTTTACGCACGTGAAAAACGCGAAGGCTTCTCCCACTTCTAACGTTTTAGCGTCCCCTAGAGATAATTATTTTGATAATTATTGACAATCAGACTCCAGAGAATCTTGCTGCACTGGTTTGGTTCCGATCGGGCCAAAAACCTAGGACTAGTTCGGAAAAGTAGGTGTAAATTTTTTTTTTGCCAGGGTGACAATTGAATTCGAGTCATGCATTTTGTCTGCCTTGACCCAAGGATTCCAATGATATAAGACACTACGCCTAACGGTTTAGGAGTTAATAGCGAATAGCGATTTCGTACTTCTCACTATTGTAGCACCCCCCCGTCAGGTCGATCGGGGAAAGCCTTGGTGACGTTGTAGATGGTGTTTCAAGTTTCAAGTCTCTCCCGATCACTTTTAGGAGAGAATGCTGATCCAAGGAAAATGTTACAATTACAATAGGGTTTCAGCGCTACGCGCCTGAACTCCTAAAAACAAGGCACATATTACAAACGTTAACTGGCGGTAAAGAGAGAACGTGCACTTCTGTTGCATGCTCTTGATTACCGATCATTCACTCAGCACACGTCATTTGGATTAAAACGGAATCGTATATGTACTAAGTAAAAACTTGAACTGTTACGTGATTTATATATAACGAGTGGTTCCTTATTACAGGACAAGAAGTTTACTGCGCGCAAACATCTGAAGCGTGCCCAGAAAGCCTTGAATAATGCATTAAATTCTCTTTCACGTCGGTATCAGCCTAGTTATGAAAAAGTGGTAAGGGTGCATCCCTAATAATAATCATCATCATCATCACAAACAATTCTTCAATTAATATAGTTTATTAGACCATTTACAGTAATTACTATTAATAAGACTCTATTGAATACTTTATTCTGACTGGTTAATTTCATTATTTTGTGGCCAAATATTTTTATGTAATGAGTGCTTAATTGCATAATTGACGAACTACAAAACATTTCCTAAATAACTGTGCTAGTTTCAGGTCTCTCTGTTGTATCACTCCACAGTCTCTTTCTTCTCACATACTGAAATCTTCCAATGAATTCAAATCAATATTTCATGTCCATTTATTTATTTATGTGGTAGGTAGCCATGTAATATGTGTAATAATGTAGGATCATCTAATACAAGAGTGATCACCCTCTCTGGGATTGTTTTGTGATAATGACCTGCTGATTATACATTAACATTTGCATATACACACATTTACGGCACAGTAATTGTTATTACTTACAGCACTCTAAGGCTAGTCATCCCCTGGAAAGTTCCTCTGTCTATCTGCTGGATTTGGTTGTGCTGTAGACTTCTGCAGGACACATCATAAAAAAAGCCTATTCATGAACATAATTCAAATGTAAGTACTGAACATTGTCTAAACAGTAGAAAAACGTAGCACGATTACGGAACTTACATGTCCTGCAGTCTAACACAGCCCTGAAAGGACGGCAGGTCTCCAATGTCATTATAGGAAAGATCTCTGTCAGAATATACACACAAATGTTGAGACACTGAGCTTGTGAGGAATGGAAATGTTTTGATGAAGTTTAGACAGGAACTAAAGGATGTGTGATGTGTTACAGCAGTCGGGCTGGGAGCAGGCCTGCCTCTGGCTCGCTATCCTCTGGGAGGTCATTAGACATCACTTTAAAACATCCCCCTGCAGCTGTGCCTCTGACAGGCCACTGCGTACGCGCCTGTGAGGTGGATGACGCTTGACTGATGCACACTTCGCTTGTGTGTGATGGAGTGTGTCTGTGTGTATTTGAAGCTTATGCGGAAAGGGGAGTGTACGTTATGACTGACATGCTGAGCATATGTTAGTATCTTAAATGACAGCACCGGCTTGAAGGCTTTTCTATGACCATGTGTGAGTGTTTTGAGTGACGGCTAACCTTTGCGTGTAAAGGGGCCTGTGACTGATGATTAATTACTGAGCGCTCAAGGCTGTAACTGGCACATCACTGAGTGCTCAGGGACATCTGACTGACATGTGTTACAAACTGTTATGAGTGGTATGTCACTGCTTAAAAACATGCTTATGTGTGCAGTGGCATATTAGTTTATGGTTACAAAGTGTCATTTAGTGCTAATATCGTTGTGTATCTGATGTGTTATACTGTTGTGTCAGCAGTGTGAGTGGCACTGAATTACGAACCGTGCTCATGCATCGTGTGTGACTTACAGTGTTCGGAGCACAGTCAGATCCTCACACAGGTCTGCTGGGATGCTTTTGATTTTAGTTCCTGTTAAAGTCCTGAACAACACAAGATACATTAAATGTGAATTGTGTTTTTGATTCATTTATACTGTAGTTTAAACTTTAAAGGCTTGTCATTTAATATTTTTGGTAATTTATTTCAGGCTGTGCTGTATGACATTTCCATATTAGGAAACCTTACATAAATGTTTTGCAGTTGATTTTATTTTAACTGACACTGTTCTTTGCGTATGTTTATCCAGTGTAAAATAAACTCACAGGCTTTCTAGATTTATTGTTCCAGTCAGGCTGGGGAAATCCTGCATCATACTGGCACCGCGCAGCATTCTGAAATATATAACAAATTCAAGAAATTAAAACTCTGTGATCAGTCAGTTAGAAAAGCTTTATTCTATTCAAGCTCCAAAATTGTAGAAAAACGCATTATTAAAGTATCACATATAGGCCATTATATAGAAAAGTGCATTACGGAAAACAGCAACTCCTAAACATCAACTTTTGTGTTTCATGGAAGATAGAAAGTACTATACTGGTTTGGAACAACCACATTTTAATTTTGGGGGTGAATGATTCCTATAAAGTTGAATAAATAGAAAGAAACAATACAAAAGCAAGTAAACACTGTAGTATGCAGGTCAGTCATTCAAACGGACACCTGCCAGTTACACACTAATATGTTAATTGTGAGTGTCATTAATTCAGTTCCAGAACAATGATTGAATAATGATTCTGCTTACAGAGAGTGCAGGTCTGACAGGTTCTGGAAAGCAGTAGTTCCCACGAAGGAGAGAGGGTTGTCAAAAAGATGGCTGAAGACATAATGGATGTTTATAGCCAAAAACAATTAATCACAACAACATTTCAATGAGACAGTGTGTGTGTGTGTGTTCAGTGGGATCAGCGTTTGCTTACATTGTGCGTAGCAGGGGATTCCTACTGAAGGCTCCCTCAGGGATGGATGCGATGCTGTTGCTATGAAATCCACTGGCAAACAGGGAAAAATTAAAATCATTATGAAATCATTAAGCTAAAAATCTTTAAGAAGCTCTGTGAGATGAGCACTCTGAGACATTCTCCCTCAGGATTCATAACTGCTACATCACTGATCACAGCTCAATATTATGAAGCACTTCTAATTCTTAACACTAGATGGCAGCTTGACACAAGTCATTTTTTTAAAGCTCTCTGGATTTCGAAACACAATGGTGATGAGGTTAACAAACCTACACCTGTTTGGGACCCTTGATTTTGAGTGCATTATTAAACTATTCTAATATTCCTTGATTTTAAAAAGGACTCCAAATGTTTTATTTTTATATATAAAAATATAAAATGCTGAAAGAAGCACCTGAAACTTCAAAACAATTAGATTTTTTCCTCTCTGAAAAAGATGTTCAGAAATCCCCATTTTCTAACAACATTCTAATCTGGTACACCAACCATCTATATCAAAAACTAACTTCAAAACAAGTGGCTGAGAGGAACTATTAGAATGACTGTAAATGATTGTTTGAATGTGTGTGTTTGGAGATACGCACAGTTCTTTCAGCTTGGGCAGTGTCTGAATGGCCTCTGGGAAGGTCTTCAGATTGTTGAAGTTTAGATCCCTAAAAGGAGACAGGGCAGATGAAAGTTTTTCATATTAGAAGAACCTCCCTTGTATGAACGAAACACTTGAGCGAAACCACTACCATCACTAATATAGAGGAAACTCTTTGCTCTTTATACTGTACATTTAAAATAAAGCAGTATAATATGGGCCACCTCTGTTTCAGCTCTATGTTTAAAGACAGCCCTAACTGAAGATATTTTTTTGCCAAACAACAGAAAAGGAACAATATGAAAGATGGAGAAAACAAAATATCTGTTGAGAGAAATCAACTCTGCTGTTTACAGAGGCCAGTCAGGACAGCCGGTCTGCTGATTTCTTCAGTGTGTTATTGTTTATCTCAGCTGCCACACGATACAACCTGGCATGATACTTCCTCTCTACCCCCTAATGCCCCTGTCTGGTGTCCCACTCTCCTCCCCAGGGGCACAGGACGTTGGCGTGTCCTCATCCTGTCCTAATTATGGCCAGAATAAGTAAATAAAGCAGAGTCAGCGATGGCTATCTGCCTTCCCCTTCCCCTCGCCTCTTCCTCCCTGACGCAGTGGATGCTTGCTAAACGAACTGTGGTAAGTGGAGAGAGAGAACGAAGGCAATAAGGTAAAGCCGAAGGTCCTAAAAGACTCCTTTGTCCTTTATCAGTATACTGTAAATCCTGATCAACTCAATTCAAGCGAAGAAGACAGCACACTTACTGCATCTTTTTAAAATGAGCTATTGCATTTCAGCGTTCAGAAAAACAACTGGCACAATTTTTATTCAATGTTATTTTGACACGTCATATATTACATGCTTTTCATTCAAAATGAAAAACATTCCGTAACGTTTCAGGCTTAAGGTTAGGGATCTCGGTTCAATGGATTACTCAACCTTTGTCTCTGCTCACATACCAGTGAAGTACTCCATGTCTAGTGTGTTCTCTACTACACTGCATACTGGTATTCAAATAAATGTCAGCTGAGGCATCCTTCTGAGGCTCCCAATGTTCTCTGCAACCCTGAGTCTTGCAGAAGAGGGCAGCAGATACATATACTAAACACCACACAGAGTAACTACACTTGTGCCCACATACAATCTCTTGTAAAAATATGTAGTATGATGCTATTGATGACAGACCCACTCTAGCAGATTACAATCTCTTTAATGACAGGAAGTGTGATTACATGTGTAAGTGAAGGGGAACTCACAACGTCTCCAGGTTGTCCAGCCCATTAAAGCAGTTTTTTCCAATCTCCTGAATCCGATTATTGTGTAGATGCCTGAACGACACGGACAAACAAGATTTTAGAAGCAACATATATTATATTATATATTAATTTACACACAATCATTTTAAGTTGGGTTTCTAGATGATGCCAATAGGCTGATAATTATTTTGATGGTATGATGATGAATGTTATATTTTGTGTAAATGAAAATAAGTACATTTTTTAAATAAATATTAAAAATAAAATACTCAAAAATAAAACAAATTATTGTAAATGTTAAAAGGGAACACTTTTTGTTCACTTTGAATGTTGCTAATTACTACATTTAACAGCGTTAATGTTTTTAAAGATTAACTTTGTGAGCAACATATGACGGCAGGTGACCTTAATATAAAAATAAGGGAAATGAGCATGTACTATTAAATATCTAATGTCCACCAATATAATACTTTTTTTTTTTTTAAACCAAACACTAATATCATTGATTATCAAGAAGGTACCCAATATAACACTCATCACTTTATTTTAAGATGTACATTTTCTTGTGCACTTTTTTGATCCTCCATTAAATTTTACAATTTACTTCCACAGTGTGTTTGGTTAGTTATACAGTGAGTTCTGTGTGATAAAATGACTATATGCACTAAAAAGAGGGCCAATAGATTATAGTAAATATAACCTGAGAGGTATTAATGAATCCATTTATAACCATTCAGATGACTAGGGATGACTATAGACATCCCTATTTTCCAGTCATTAAAAATATGCAATTCACAGCAGAACATTAACACAAACATTTTCTCTAAACGGATAACTCCTCAGTATTTCTTCTGAGCACTTCACCACACAGGTCT